>NC_048232.1:88927262-88927920 GCF_002007445.2 Ailuropoda melanoleuca | reverse complement strand
GACACACACACAGGATCACACACACACAGACACACACAGACACAGGATCACACAGACAGACACACAGGATCACACAGACACAGACACACACACAGACACAGACGCACAAACACACACACAGACACACATACAGACACAGACACAGACGCACAGACACACACACAGACACACAAAGACACACACAGGATCACACACACAGACACACACACACAGGATCACACAGAAACAGACACAGACACAGAGACACACACACAGGATCACACACACACAGACACACACAGACACAGGATCACACAGACAGACACACAGGATCACACAGACACAGACACACACACAGACACAGACGCACAAACACACACACAGACACACAGACACACATACAGACACAGACACAGACGCACAGACACACACACAGACACACAAAGACACACACAGGATCACACACACAGACACACACACACACACACACACAGGGTCACACACACACACACACACACACACACACAGACACACACACACACACACACACAGACACACACACACAGACACACACACAGACACACACAGATACACACACAGACAAATACACAGACACACACACAGACACACACACACAGACACACACACACACACACACACACACACACACACACACACA
>NC_048232.1:88926841-88927048 GCF_002007445.2 Ailuropoda melanoleuca | reverse complement strand
CACACACACAGACACACACACAGGATCACACAGACACACACACAGGATCCCACAGACACACACACAAGACACACACACACAGGATCACACGGACACACACACAGGATCACACAGAAACAGACACACACACACAGGATCACACAGACACAGACACAGAGACACACACACAGGATCACACACACACAGACACACACAGACACAGACACA
>NC_048232.1:88855093-88926632 GCF_002007445.2 Ailuropoda melanoleuca | reverse complement strand
ACACACAGGATCACACAGACACAGACACACACACAGACACAGATGCACAGACACGCACAGACACACACAGACACAGACAGACACGCACACACACACACACACACAGGCACAGACACACAGACACACACACAGGATCTCACACACACACACAGACACACACACAGACACACACACAGGATCACACACACAGACACACACACACACAGACACGCACACACGCAGGATCACACACAGACACACACAGGATCTCACACACACACAGACACACACACAGACACACACAGAGACACACACACAGGATCACACACACACAGACAGACACAGACACACACACACAGACACACACACAGACACACACACACAGACACACACAGACACACACACACACACACACACAGACACACACACAGACACACACACACAGACACACACACACACACACACACACAGACACACACACAGACACACACACACAGACACACACACACACACACACACACACACACACACACACACACACAGACACACACACACACACACACACACACACACACACACAGGATCACACACACGCACAGACACACACACACAGGCACACACACACAGACACACACACAGACACACACACAGAGACACACACACAGGATCACACACACACACAGACAGACACAGACACACACACAGGCACACACACGCAGGATCACACACAGACACACACACACGCAGGATCACACACAGACACACACACACAGACACACACAGACACACATAGACACACACACACAGACACACACAGACACACACACAGACACACACAGACACACACACAGACACACACACACAGGATCACACACAGGATCACACACAGACACACACACAGTCACACACAGACACACACACAGGATCACACACAGACACACACACACACAAGATCACACACACACAGACACACACACAGGGTCACACAGACACAGACACAGACACACACACAGGATCACACACACAGACACACACAGGATCACACAGACACACAGGATCCCACAGACACACACACAAGACACACACACAGGATCACACGGACACACACACACACAGGATCACACAGAAACAGACACAGAGACACACACACAGGATCACACACACACAGACACACACAGACACAGGATCACACAGACAGACACACAGGATCACACAGACACAGACACACACACAGACACAGACGCACAAACACACACAGACACACAGACACACATATAGACACAGACACACACAGACACAGACGCACAGACACACACAAAGACACACACAGGATCACACACACAGACACACACACACACAGGATCACACAGACACACACACAGACACAGATGCACAGACACACACACAGACACACACAGACACAGACACGCACCACACACACACACAGACACACAGACACACAAACGCACACAGACACATAGACACACACAGACACACACACAGGATCACACACAGACACACACAGACACACACAGGATCACACACACAGACACACACACACAGGATCACACAGACATAGACACACACACACAGACACAGACGCACAGACACACACACAGACACACACAGACACACACAGACACAGACGCACACACACACATAGACGCACACAGACACACACAGACACACAAACGCACACAGACACATAGACACACACAGACACACACACAGGATCACACACAGACACACAAAGATACACACAGACACAGACACACAGGCACAGAGACACACACACACACACACACAAGTCCGTGTGGAGATGGAGGCGGGGATCCGGCTGATGCTTCGGGATGCGGCAGGACACGAGACCACCAGCAAATCCCCAGAAGGGGAGAGAGGCCTGGCACAGGCGCCCCCTCTGATACTCAGAAGGAAGGAACCCGTCCACCCCCGATCTGGGACCTGCAGCCCAGAACTGGCGAGAACAACCTTTCGTGGTTTGAGTGTGTGGTCCTCCCTCCATCCACCGCAGGGCAAAGAGCACACGCGGAAAGCCTGTGCCGTGGGCCAGACAGCTTGCTGCCGAGGGTGCAGAGGCCACGTCCCAACAGATCTAAGGACAGCGTCCCCTTCCTAACACCAGCTGGCTTCCACATGACACCAGGGGCCTGGCTCCCAGAGAGTGGCCTCTGTCAATGTGGCAGGCCACCAGGGGACATTGTGGCAGGTTTCTCCCAAGAAGGGAGAACCGTGCTGGTGGCGATTCCTACTCAGACCCTTCCGGCCTGGCTGGCCGACAAGCAACGAAGTCTGGAAACCACAGTAGAGCCCCGTTGCTCATTCCAAGACATCTTTAGACTCGCCAGGTTTTTCGAGCCTTGCTGCTCCCACTGGCACGACACAAACACTTCTGAGAGGCACCAGGCCCAGCTGAATGATTTCCTTTCTCTCCTGCGGCGCACCTGCCATCCTCCCCAGCCCACCTCCAGCCGCCCACACCCAAACTGGGCCTCCTGCACAAGGACTAATGAAGGACGTGCACCCCCCACCTCGCTGGGGACCGCCTTAGAACGTGCTTTTAGAGAGGATGAGAGGACAGCTGAGGAAGTCCTGACCCTCCCGGGAATTTGTGCAGGTCCCTGGGACCGTGAGGGGAAGTGCCTTCCACGGAGTCCTTGTCAGCCTGGCACAGTGGATGGACGCCCTTGGAATTTGCTCCTGGTAGAACGAAGCAGGAAGGAGCGTCAGAATTCACTGGACATGGGTGAGGCCAGCTCACGCCCACAGCTCAACAGACAGAAACCTTCTGTCTGCAGCACTTTGAAGCCTCCAGAGGCGTGTTCACACCCTTCATCCTGTTTGGTCCCCACCATAAGTGCTAGCAAGCAATTTGTCACAAAGGAGGACCAAGGAAATGCCACCTTCCGTAAGAAGAATGGACATCCAGTTGCTCCCAGGATGGCATGAGCAGTGTCCTCGTGCAGACAGGTGGAGGGACCTGTGGCCCAGCTGCTTCTCCAAGACCCACCGCTTCCAGGCCTCCCACAGCCCTGACCTGCCGGCCCTGCCCAGCTGCGCAAAAGCAGGTGTCCCAAGGCTGCCAGTAACAACCAGGGAAACAAAACACGCACCATCAATCCACTTCAATTTCTGCCATGGGCCTCCCTGGCTGCATTTTGTTGTTGTTGTTGTTTACCTTGATATCTCGGTCCTATGAGGTGAGTCTGATGCATTTACATTCGCTGTGATTTCTGTTACACTTGGAACTTTTCTGCCATCCTATTCTGTGCTTTATTTTGGCCAACATGTGTATTTCCTTCCTTTATCTCCTTTTCTACTCTCTTATTTAGATAAATGTTTCTCTTTTCTGTTGCTTAGATACCATATATTACATTCTCTAAAGGTTGTGACATAATCTTAATAACATAATTAATAAACATAATTAAATATGCATATTTTCCTAATAACGATCACAGACGCTCAGTGTTTCCTGACTTTTCCGCATACACCAAGGAGTTCGACGCACATTACCCGGAACACTCTCCCCAACCACCACGTACTTGTTATCGTAGACAGGTTTTTCTTTCCACCTTTTCTTGGAAAAAGGTATAGTAATTTCACTGTCAATAGTTAAACTTGTTGACTTACTTTTATCTGTCTATTTTGCTTCTATTATTGCGTGCGGAATCTCAGGTCCACAGACTCGGACTCACCATTGTCGGGTTCATGCCTGCGGCGGATCTCATGTTCCAAAGTTGGCCACGTGGACCTACCCTGTCCCAGGGGCTCTTCCTACACTGCGCTCCTGGCCCCACAGGCGGGGCCTCGTTCATTCTCTGGGAACCAGCACACCTTGAAATTGCCTTCCCCCATGGGACATGTTCCTGTCCTCTCTCACATGATGCCACGTGGGGACCTGGAGTCAGCATGTGAGACTCTGGCCACAGTGCAGCCACCACATGAGGGCTCACGTGCAGAGCCCACGTCGACGTTGTGTGAGGGGCCCTCATGCACCAGCTTCCTGGTCGTCCTCATCTTCCAGACAAGGTTCCAAACATTGAAGAGCAGGGACAAACCTTCCCACTGTGACCTACCTGAACTGGCCCATGGAATGCGTGACCATTGTAATTGTGGTTTGTGCCACTAAATTTGGGGTAAGTTGTCAGGCAACCGGTGTCACTGGAACAGTACCTGGAACAGTCGATGGTCTACCGCGGCCCTCTGCTATTTAGCTATTTAATTAGTTCTTTTTAGCTGTTTAATTAGTTATCTGTAAAGATGTAATATTCACACCCATCGTCCAGAACAAAATCTAGGACCTTGACAATGACTGACATGTGAGTGGTGCACTTACCGCTGACTGTCCCCCTAAGGGAACCGCCATCCTAGATCCCAAGGGTACCATTCCGGTCCTTCTGGTCCCATTGTACTGCATCTGCAGGTGGCTGTCCGTCATGGTATATGTTTTTCTTTCAGTTGCATTTACATTAATAAAATGGATATTGTACTCTAGGACGTATTTTGAGGCTTTTTCACTTACTATTATTTCCTGAAGATCACCTGTGCTGTCGTGCGTTGGAGTTCATCTGTTTCGGCTCCCATGATACCCCATGTTCGAATACATCACAATTTGTCCATCCAGTTTTCTGTAGATGGGAATTTGGGTTGTTTCCAGGTTTTTACTATAATAAACACATGAATAGTCTTATGCATATCTCCTATTATACCATAATAAAATGTCTGTTGCATAATGCCCAGAAGTCATATATCTGGGTTATACGATATATAAATACACGTTCTAGGTGTATACTTTATATGCATATATTTTGTATGTATATACTTGATACTAACATCAATTGTGTATACGGGAAATATCTCATCTGTGAATCAACTTTTCATTTTTTAATGGGTCTTTTGATGGACAAAGTCTTTAATCTCAATATAGTCAAATTTATCGATCTTTTACAGCTAAAGAGTGTTAAGTTATATACGAAATTACTCTTTACCCCGAATTCTAAAAAATACTCACTTATGTTTTATACTAGAAGTTTTGAGTTTTCATTTTTGACATTTAAGTGCTTAATTCAATTGAATTTGGTTTTTGTCATAGCGTACTATAGAGGCATACAACGTTGCTTTTTCCTTTATGGATAGCCAGGTTTAAACAGATCCTTCTCGCCCCATTGATCTCACATGCCATCTCTCTCATACTGTCAAGGACCCTTTCATGGGCAGGTCCATCTCTGAGCTCTCTGCCGACTGCATCATAAATTTGTCTACCCCTCCCCAGGTAAGCCCTTGGCCAAGTTACTGCTGCACCATGATCAGACCTGATTTATTCAACAGAGCGAGTCCTCCTGCAGAGGCGGTGTTATATTCTTGGCCATTTTTCTCTTCCATGTAATGTTTAGAACCATCTTTAGAATGTTTTAAAAATACCTGTGGGGGATATGATTTGCATTGCATTGAACCTACAGCTCTGACTGGAGAGAGTCCCCATCTTTACCATGCTGTCCTCCTACCCACGCACACACTATCCTTACATTTATTTAATTCTCTTTCATATCTCTTCATAAAGCTTTTGTGTTAGATTCATTCAGAATACTCAGTTTTTGACACTCTTACAGATGATGTCTTCTCCTTAATTATGTTATGCATTTTGTATATTAATATTATATTAAACCATTTAAGCTAAACAGTCTATTTCTGATAACTAGAACACGGATTCTTTCGGAATCTCTATTAAATAATTTGTCATCCACAAATGACAGTTCTATTTCCTCTTCCCAATTCTTTGCCTCACACCTTTTTCTTATGTTAACACATTAGCATTAGCAAGGGTCTCTAATACAATGTTGAAGAGAAGTGGTGTCAATGAGTATCCTTCTCTTCCCTGATTTTAAAGACTATTTCCAACACTTCCCACTTGAAGGTGGTGTTGTTATACTCTTTTGTACACTCTAATTTACTAAAAGTCTTTCAAATCGATGGTTTTTGAATTTTATCAGATGCGTTTTCTGTGTCTATTGAGAGGACATATTTTATTTAATTTGTTAATTTAATAAATTCCATGCATAAATTCCCCATATTAAACCATCTTTGCACACCTAGCATAAATCCAACTGGGTTGTGGTGTGTTATCTATTTTATATACTAGTGGATGTGATTTTCTAATATTTTATTTAGGACCTTTCAAATATGTTCCTAAGTTAGTATCAGAGTTATATTGACATGACAGATTAGGCTGAAAAGTATTCTCTCTTTTTCTTCCTCAACTTTAAAATCACTTGGGACTATTCATTAACTTTTTTTTTTAAGATTTTATTTATTTATTTGACAGAGAGAGACAGCCAGCAAGAGAGGGAACACAGGCAGGGGGAGTGGGAGAGGAAGAAACAGGCTCCCAGCGGAGGAGCCTGATGTGGGGCTCGATCTCAGGACCCTGGGATCACACCCCGAGCCGAAGGCAGACACTTAACGACTGAGCCTCCCAGGCACCCCTATTCATTAGCTTTGTATTGCTTTGTTACTGTTTTTGTAGAAAGTTATTTCAGTGCTTCAATTTCTTTAATAGTTACAGGACTATTTAAGCATTTTGTTTTTTATTGAGTCAATTCTGATGTTATATTTTTCTAAGAAATTTTTCAAGTCTTCAAAATATCAAAACTATTGTCATATAGATATTGATACTACTCTCTTATGTTTAAATCTCTATCTGTATTTATTTCTCCCTTTTCACACTAACCTTGTTTATTTGTGTCTTCTCTCTTCTCTTGAAAAGTCATATAGGAATTTCAACCATTTGATTAATTTTTTTCCTAAGAAATAGCCGTAGTGTATGATTTTTCACTATTAATTTTTTTTATTTTATAGACTTACATGCTTACTTTAATATCTCTTTCTACTATCTTTGCATTTATTTCTTATTAATATAGAATAACAGTTAACTATTTTAGAGGATTTTTTCTTCTCCAATAAAAGTATTTAAGGCTATAAATTTCACTGAAAGAACCATAGAATGTTTTGTTATCATTCAATTATAGGTACATTTGATTCTGTTGTGAGTTATTCTTTTATCCATGAATTATTTAGCAGTGTATATGTTTTTTACTTTTATTATAACATCTAGATAGAGATGTATATTAAATAAATGGTTTTCAGCTCAATGAATTATTACAAAGCCAACAGACCCAAGTCATCACTACCCAAACGAAAAACAGCACATTAAGACTGCTCGCTGAGGTCATTTATCCTCTATCACAAGTACTTAAACTTCTTTCAGAAGGTAACAATTACCTGATTCCTAATCTCAAATTAGTTGTGACCAGTTTTGAACTTCACAGGAAGGGAATCATGCAGTACATATTCTCATGGGCCTAGGTTCTTTTTTTTCATTCATTATTTTGTATATGAGATTCATATTTGTGGATAGATGTGGCAATGATTTTTGTATTTTCATAGCTATATCATTTCCCATGCATACATAGACTTATCACAATGTTTTTATCTGTTCTATAGTCAATGAACACTTGGGTTATTTACATATAGTTTAGCAAACGTGTGTATAATTTCTGTAGACTACACATCTAAGAGCAGGAATTCTGGCACAGACTAAGTGTTGTGCCAAGCTAAAATCAATTGCTCCAAGTACACTCCCATAAACAATGTATGAGAGTTCCAGTTCCTCCAAATTCTTGCCAGTACTTAGTGGTTTTCACCTTCTAAAACTAACTATTGTAGTGGGTCTGGGGTCTTAGCATTTTAGTTTTAAGTGTATTTCCCTGAAACTAATGACATTGAACCTTTCTTTCCTAACAGGAAGTGTTTTCTCAAGGCTTTTGTCTATTTTCCCTTTGAGTTTTTTTAAAATTTTCTTTTTTTTTTTTTAAGATTTTATTTATTTATTTGACAGAGAGAGAGACAGCCAGCGAGAGAGGGAACACAAGCGGGGAGTGGGAGAGGAAGAAGCAGGCTCCTAGCAGAGGAGCCTGATGTGGGGCTTGATCCCACAACGCCGGGATCACGCCCTGAGCTGAAGGCAGACGCTTAACTGCTGTGCCACCCAGGCGCCCCTTTAAAATTTTCTTATCTAGCTGATGTAGTTTTATATACTATGAATTTGAGGATATATATATTGCAAATATTCTCTTACTCTGTAGCTTGCCTTTTCATACTCTTCATGATGTTTTGATGACCAGAACTCCTAATTTTAAAGCAGTGTGATCCATCAGTCTCTCCTGTGTGATTAGGGTCTTTCGGTTTAAAACAATTTTGTCTATTCTAAGGTCAGGAAGATATTCTTCTATATTTCCCTCTCCAAATGCTACTGTTTTACTATTCAAATTTAGATATACAGTAGGTCTGTACGGTGTACAAGACAAGGTTAATTTTTCCCTGTGGCTCTTTAATGTTCTTTTCCCCACTGCCCTCCAGTGTGAACATATGTGTAGGCCTGTTTCTGGACTCTTTATCCTGTTCCATTGGTCTATTTGTCTATCTTTTACTAATACCCTATTATCTTCTTTTTAAAGATTTATTTTAGAGAGAGAGCATGTTGCGGGGGGCGAGGCAGAGAGAGAAAGACAGAATCCCAAGCAGGCTCTCTTCTGGGTGTGGAACCTGACATGGGGCTCAATCCCAGGACCCTAAGATCATGACCTGAGCTGAAACCAAGAGTCAGACATTCTACCGACTGAGCCCCTCAGGCACCCCAACCCTATTATTTTAATTACCACTGCTTTATAATAAACTTCGGTAATTACTCACTGCTCTTATTCAATATTGCTTTGGTTATTTTTTGGTCCTTTGGATTTCCATATAAATTTTTTAAACAGTTTATAAATGTCCTCAGAAAATTTACTGAAATTTTTATAGGGATTACATTAGGCTAGAGATGAAAGTGAATACAGTGGATATATTTACAGTATTTAGTTTTTCAATGCATAAAAATGACATAGCTGTTAGTGTACTGGTAAATGGTGAGCAATCGTTTCTCCAAGGGAAAATATGTGTCTTGCAGCCTTTGCCAATTTTTGTGCTGTGAATACTGTCACCGGCCAATTTCAAGCTACCATTGTGGAGTACTGGACACAGACTTTGGAAGAGATACCTACAATCGGCTTTTATGAGAAGTTAGGAACAAACCAGTGGATCCAGCCCTCCATTTATGTAGGTCTTCCTTAATCTCCCACAATAATGTTTGCTCTTTTCTGCATGGATAGCTAGCTGCATGGTCATTTCTAGGCTTTAGATGCTCTTGTAAATGTTATTTTCAATGGCATCTTTAAGTTTTATTTTCTAATTTGTGTGCTGTATACCTGAGGCCACCAAATGTGGAAAGAGAGACAAATATATAATAAACAATTCATATTATCTGCATTTCCCAACGTTGGGACCATCCTAAAGGAAGACAATTGATTTTTGTGCGTTGACCTACTTTCAAAAAGACTCACCAAATCTACGCATTAATTTGGTTTTGGGTTCTGTATGTATATAAACATTTTGTCTTCAGATAATGACAGCTTCATTTCCTGCTTCCCACTTACTCTACATTCAGTTTGTCTTTCTTGCCTTTTTTTCCCCTTCTGGCTTAAAACTTCAGTTAAAATATGGACTAGAAATGATAATAATGGGCATTTTTGTTTCCTTCCGTGTGATATTATAAAGTATGATTTTTCTGTAGTTGTCTTACGACTACAGCTTTACATATTAAGGAATTAGCACACGCTTATTTCTAGTGTTTAAAAATTTTTGCATTACTTTTGTGTCGAATTTTATCAAATATATTTGTTTTATCTATTGCTTCGTGTAACTTTTCTCTCCATTCTGTTTTTCAGCATGTTACATGGAATGATTTTCAAATATTAAATTGACCTAAAATTCTTGGAAGAGCACCAGCATGGCTGTGATATATTATCCCCACATATTGCTCAATTCATTCTGCTGACATTTTGGAAGGCAATGGAAATATTCTTTATCTTGATTAAGGAAGGAGCTGCCTGACCGTATGCTTTTGTCAAAATCCATAGAACTGTATGTTCAAAAGGGGGGAGTTTTACTTTTATATTAATTATAACTCAATACACCTACCTTTTAAAAGATAGTTAATTGCTTCTCTTTAATATATCTCTATTTTGTTTGCTTGTTTGTTTCCTCTGGTCATTGCCTCTCACGCTCCATAATCCTAGTTGGACAACTCATCTGGTATGGGAGTTTTTTGCCTGGACCAAATGAGGGCTTACATTACTATTCTGTTTCCTTGTTCCAAAGAGCGAATGCACTCAGTGAGCATTTCCATTGTCAGGACGTGGCTGGGAGTACAGTCTCCAGCCCCGACTTCTTTAGGGGACCAATTATAAATTCCGACTTCTCTGGGGATGCCCAGCTTCTCCCGTGTTCCCAATTATGCAAGTGTCCTGTCCTTCACCTGACCTCTAATTTCTGACTTCATGTACCACTCACAGTATCTTCCTTGGTTATTGATCTAATCAGGCTTTCTGTACATCCTTGAGTTCAATTTGGAAAAGTGTACATGTTTGTAATACCATTTGCTAAATTTTGCTGACCATTTAATATATTTTGAAATTTATGAAATTTTAAAAGTACATTCATACATCAGTGTTGGTAGGATTCTCCTATGACTTTAAGCTTTTCCACAGTTGTTCTTACCTACTGTTTTGGCTCTAGTGATTTATTTGTGTTTCATTCTTTTTTGTTATTTGTTTGCTGAAGTTTATCAATTTCATTGTTTTTGTTCCAGAGAATAAGTCCTGAGTACATTTACCAGCTCTGATGCTTTTCTATTTTCTACAGCACTTGTTTCTGCTTTTATCATGATTATTTAATAAGTTTCCTGCTTCTGTAGCATTGTGTTTCTCTGGTTTTCTATGTTTTAATTAAAAGTTGCCGTGGATGGTTAGCAAAGGTGGCTGTCACGACTTCCCTGCCTGAACTCCACCCCCAGTAGTCCCTTCCAGCCCTGGCCCTGGGCTTGGCCATGCAATTTGCTTTGGCTACTGGGTCAATAGCATACAGGGCACACGCAGAGACTCAGAAACCACCTCTGTGCTGGGGCTGGCCCTCTCCTTGCTGTGCTTGGAACCATGAGACCATCATGTGTATAAGCCCAGGTCGGCCTGCTGGAGAAAGGCCACATGCAGAACCAATGTGCCCAAGCCAGCAGCCGGCCAACCACCAGATGTGTAATCAAGGCATTTCCAGATCAGCCAGCTTTCCCACCAGCTGGCCACAGCCACGCAAATGACCCCAGAGGAGACCAACATTGCCAACCCTGTCAGAGGACTGACCCAGCCAACGCACAGAGCCAACCACAACAGTCATTTCAAACTACCAAGTTTTGGGATGGTTTGTTATGTACCCAAAGCTAACAAATATAACTGCCCATTTATAATGTCCTTTCTGATAAGAAGGTAATTCCTGGTTATGAATTTTCCTTTGAGGATTGTTCTGGCAGAATGCTATAAGTTTGGGTACATAATGGTCAACGTAGTCTGTAATTGCAAAAGTGCTTTCTTTCCTCTCTCTCTCTTTGCTAACAGTGAGTTAAGAGAACATTTATATTCCATCTTTCCTTAGTTTAAAACCTTATTATTTTCTAGCCTTATGGCATTGTAGTTTGCAAAAGTAACCTGAACAATTTCTGCTTTTTGTAATAGATTCCTGTTTTCTTTACAGCTTAAGAGTTTGTCAGTTTTTATAAATGTCCCAACAACTCTGGCAAAGACTAGATACTCTCTACAGGATTCACATTTCAGTGATTGATGTCTTTCCAGTTAACCTTCCTCAGAATGTGTGCTTCATAGGGATGGGGTGGTTGTCTCTTTGGACGGCTGCGCCCTGGCCTGTGAACATTGCCTGACATGTAGTGGGCACACAATTAGTATTCATTCATTGAGTGATGGATGAATGGAACCAATTAATAATGCTAGTTAGATCCCACATTGCTTTACTATGATTCATTATTTATGATTTATTGTGGTGATTGATCCTACTAATACGTTGGGAAGTGAAATGGATGTGCTGTCTTGCTGCTGTTGTAGGATTGCCAATTTCTCCATGCATATCCGGTACTCTTTCTTTTGCCAATTCTATTTTATCCACTGGTCATAAGGTTTTCTAAATCTTTGAGGTTAGCTTTTATATCTATTAAACCATAAGCTTTGTCTGGT
Organism: Ailuropoda melanoleuca; assembly: GCF_002007445.2. Lineage (NCBI taxonomy): Eukaryota > Metazoa > Chordata > Mammalia > Carnivora > Ursidae > Ailuropoda > Ailuropoda melanoleuca. Next base: position 88,914,465 of record NC_048232.1, on the reverse strand, counting down.
GGTGCATTTTGCCATGAATTTCTCTCTGTCTGATATTAATAACAGAAATCCTGGGAATCCTTTGCCCGATCTATTATTGCCCCTCCAGGCCAGAGATGGCTCAGTGACCACCCAACACCATTCTCCCTCTCATCCTTGGTAGAAAGAAAAAAAAAAAGAGGAAGGAAGGAAGGAAGGAAGGGAGGGAGGGAGGGAGGAAGTCACTTTTCTATAAGGTATCAATGTGCCCAGCTAAGAAGTCACATTGCTTCTGAAGCTGGAATGATATGACTAGGTTCTGGCCAATGAGAAGTAAGGGGAAGCTGCTGAGTGGAACTTAATGAAGGCTCCTTAAGAGAGACATGCCACCAAGGAGTGCCACTGTGTTCCTTTCCTTCGCCCTTCTCCGCAGCAGCATTCCCAAAGCCGGCTTGGATGCTAAGGCCCTCTGAGGGTCAAGGCGGTGTACTAAGTGACAACCCGGCAGGAAGAGAGAAGCCGAGCTAGTCTCCGACAGCACTGTGCAGTGGCTACACATCTAGACTTCTGTTACTGTTATGATAAATAAATGCCCACATGCAGATTTCTTGTTACAGGCCAGGCATATTTCAGCATCCAGACATAACTCCAAATCAGCTCACCCCAGTTAGTGGTCAAGGCGCAACTAGCAGCTTAAACCTCAGACAAAAAATTAAGTCTACTTGCCTCATCTTCTTCCTTGCATTGCACATCATCCCCATTGATTTCATATACCTCCCCCCTCTTCCTCTTTCTCCCTCCATCCCTCTCTCCACCCCCCTACTATTTACAAGATGTTTTCTCCCTTTCCTTCAGAATTTTCAAAAACTGTTCTATATTTAAATAATTCTAATGCTCAAAATAAATCCTTTCATGACACAACTTTATCATCACTGACCTCTTAATCTGTTTCATCCGTTGGTTGGTTGGCTAGATCTCCAAACGGTATCTAAAGAAGGTTATGTCGGGAGTGTGTGTGTGTGTGTGGTGTGTGTGTGTGTGATCCTTTGCCTGTTGCCTTCACACCTGAAAAAATCAATCAATTCAATCCAATCAACCCTGACTGGATACCAAATTATTAGATTATAAGGATTTTCTTGTAAAATCTTGGCAGAACTAGCAGACGCTTTTTCTTTTCTTTCTCTGTAAGCATCCCTGAATGAGGGGATCACAACATGAAGGCTCACAGGAAAAATGGTCAGGACTCCAGGCCCGAGCAGGGCTCTCTGAGCCAGCGTCTTGTGGCTCTCACTCCCTCAGGAAGACTGAGACATGTAATAGTCCCTAGCTTACAAGGACCATCCTAACTCAAACTCACATGAAAACCAGCTTCTCATACCCAATGGGAGCCATGCCACAGCTGGCCACACAGCGAGGGATTATCACTGTCCTTGGGAAACATCAAGGCTGACTCTCAGCACACAAGTGAAAGGTTGGTGCTGGGTCATCGTGTGTGTCTCACTGACCCCTTGGAACACGTGTAAGCATGGAGACCCATGGAGCCTGGAGTTCCCATCCTATCCCCCATGGAAGTACTGAAGTGGTCCACTGGCTCCAGAGAATGTTCTGTAGACTGGATCTTTCACCAAGACTCTGAAGGGTGCCTTCCTGTACAAGCATGGGCCGACATTTCATTTGTGGACTGTCGAGGGTTGGATAGCAGACCCAAAAAGATAAGTCCATGTCCAACCCCAGGAACCTGTGGATGTGGCCTTATTTGGAAAAAGGATCTTTGCAGATATAACTAACTTAAGGATCTCCAGACAAGATCATCCTGGGTTTCGGGTGGGCCTCAAATCCTTATGAGAGAAAGGCAGAAAATGCCTTGTTTTCTGACTTCTGGCCTCCAGACTGAGAAGATAAAATTCTGTTGCTTTGGGCTACCATGTTTGCAGTTAGTTGTTACACATCTCTAAGAAACCAATGCAGGCACTTAGTGGGAATTTATTAATAAAAATGAGTTCAAATTGTTTAAAGTTGGACTATTTTGTGTTGTCATCTAGTTACGTTTGTGGAACTATCTCTGTTTATCTCTAATAAAAAATAGAAAAGGGCATGTGCATGGGGCCAAGTGGCCAGTATGACCTTGGAGCAATCCTAAATGATACTCTCCTTTAACTCCTTTCAGAAGCAGTAGCGTGTAGTAGCAAGAGCATGGGCACTGGATCCAGGCTGTCTGGTGTGAACCTAGTTCTGTGCAACAACAGCCAGTGGCAGAACCTTGTGGAACTTAATCCATCTTTCTGTGTCTCAGTTCTGCAAAGTTGGATGCCAGTATTTACCTTATAATTCATTTAGTACTTGTAAAGAGCTTAGAAGATTGTCACATCATCATCACCACCACCACTATCACCACAAGCTAAACTGTCAACCCATTACCATCACCATCATCACCATCACCACCATCGTCACCACAATCGTCATCACTATCACCACCATCACCATCATCACCACCACCACCATCACCATCATCACCACAATCATCATCATCGTCGTCATGACCACCATCACCATCATCCTCATCACCACCATCACCACAATCATCAACACCAACCTCATCACCACCACCACCATCATACCATCACATCACCACCATCACCATCTCCATCACTATCACCACCATCACCATCATTATCACCACCATCACCACCATCACCATCTCCATCACTATCATCATCATCACTACCATCAAGAATGAAACCGTCCACAATACTAAATTTTGCCTGAAGCCTGTGCTCCTAAAAAACAGTGATGGTTAAGAAATGCTTCCCCACCCCTCTGTATTCCAGGAAATGTCTTTCTGCAAAGAATCCTCTGCTCATATGACTTACATAAGACTCATGGATGCATCTCTTATTTACCTAGTAAAAACCTAGACACAGACCCTCCAAATTCCTATCCCATGCCTCATAAATAGTTAGCAGAAGTGCTTTTTCCCATTGGTCATTCAAAACAATATGCTTATTAACTGGTTTGACCAAACTTATGTTAAGCTCCTCTCCTTCCCCCCAAACCCTGGACTTTCACGCACCCTCGGGCTGAGCCAGCAAAAGACTTCTCCTCAAGGGCCCCATCCCCAGAATCAGATAACACAAGGAGAAACATTGGTCAACTGTCCCACCACATTGCTCACTCCCCCACATGAGTTCTTTTTAGCCTTGTTAGCCCTTCCCTAAAAAAGGAAATCCTCTCTACCTGACCTTTAAGATGCTGCAGATCTGACCTTCATTGCGTTCTCCTCTGGTGAGAGTCCCCTTCTACTATTGCAATAATCCTGATAAATAAAGGCATTCCTTGCCTAAACATGGACTTTTTATTTGACACTATCCACCTCAGTGCTTTTTGTATGAGGAATGCAAAAATATTGGGACACCGGTTTCTAAAGAACTCCTCTGGTTCACCCTTGTTCCTGGTTCATGCTGTTCTGGTTGACCATAGGTATGATCGAAAGTCCTAAGAGTTCAAAGGAAGGAAACTCATGAACTGCCTCTTTAGGAGTGAAATTAGGGCTCAGGTTGGTCAAGCCCAGGATGGTCAGTGAATCACACCTTTAACGGTCTCTATGATAGTGCCCTGTTGCCGCCATAACAAACAAGGTGGCTTGATTAACAGAAATTTACATTCCTCCCAGTTCTAAAGTCTAGAAATCCAAGATCAAGACGCTGACACGTTTAGCTCTTTCTGACAACTGTGAGGGAGGATCTGTTCCAGGCCTGCCTCTCAGATTCTGGGGCTTACTGACGATATTTGGGGTTCCTTGGCTTGTCGGCACACCTCCCCGATCTCTAGCTCCATCTCCATGTTGTCCTCTGTGTGCATCTCTGTGTCCAATTTTCCCCTTTTACGAGGATAGCTGTTGTGTGGGATCAGGCCCACCCTACTCCAGGATTGCCTTATCAAAAATGATGACATCTGCAAAGACCCTATTTCCAACTAGAGTATCATTTGGAGGTGCTGAAGGTAGGTCTTGGGAGGACATGATTCAGCCCATAGCAGTCATTGTGTCTTAGAGATCAGGCATCCTTGAGCATCACCTGTCCTGAATCTCCTGGCTCCACATAGTGGGGGGGTTACAGGATTGGCCCCCTTCCAGGTAGGAGAAGTCTCCTTTGTCTACGGCACTCCAGCTCTTTCTTAGCTGATCCATCCATCATGGATACAGAGGACAAACAGTAGGCCTGCCCTGCTCCAACCCTTGGAGACTCCTGAACCCAGGCAGGGTCAGCACTGAACCTCTTCCAGCACTGTTAATACACACACTTCTCTGGATGGGACCCTGCGTAGAGCAGGACTGAGCACAGCATCTGGAAGCCCCTGGTGCGATTACAAGGAAACCTACTGACACACCTCCTAAGCCCCTGGCAGGGGTCGTCCTATTGTCTCTGGTCACTAAACGTGGTGGGGGAGAAATCGGAGGCCAACAGGACCTTTGCTCACTTTGACATAAAGTCTCTCTGCTCCCTGGATGTTTCCACAACGGCTTTCTCGATCCTTGTCATGTCAAAATTTCCATGGCTGTGTCTCATTCTGAGTTCAGTGTGATACGACCTTTCTACCTGATAAATGAGCTGCTCCTTCAAGGGAGAAAACTCGTCTCCCACATCTCCTACCTCTGCATCAGTTCAGAGTCTTCAGACCCAGCTGGCTCCCTGGACTCTGTCTCCACCCCAACTGACATCTGTGCTCTGCTCTTTTCCTCTCCCAGAGGAACAAGAATGAGCAGGTGCCCTGGGGGCGGGGGGGTGGGGAGGCGGCTTGTTAGCACCTATGAGTTAGATCAGGGTACTTGTTATTGCTATTCCCTGTAGACAAAGCATGTCAAGAACAGCAGAGTTAAATAAATTGCCCTGGATTAATCAGCTTGTTGGGGACAGAGTCAAGATTCTCAGAGGAAACCGTCTTATTTTGTCAAGGGAACAGAAGTGGTTTGTGCTCCATTCCCTCTGTGTCCTGTCCACTCCAGAACATCATCTCTTGGTCCCCAGAGATCCAGTGTAAACGCCCTGACCTCCATTGCTGAGAAAGCTCCCGCAGGACTGCAGAGCCTGGGCTGGGATGAGCAGGGCCCTCAGAGCGACATGAGCTCACCGCCTGCCGGGAATGTGTCTGCACACACCCAGGTTATTCATGGGACCCTCTGTCTCCAGCTTCCGCCGGGTGCACATATTCTAAAATGTTCTTCCAAACACTAAACACACCAGACAGCAGCCAAAACAAAAACACCACACGAGTTATCACTTAGAAACTCAACCTGTTTTTTCTTTCCCAAGCAGAAGCCTGTCCACACTTCAACGCTTTTACAGCCTTTATTAAGAGAAGCGAGAACTCAGTCTATTTGATTTATAATTGAAAATCATACACTATAGCATTCACCTGCTGTTCCCATGCACTGGTGAAATGATACACGGCTATTTCATCACTCAGCCTCATAATTGGCATGAACCAGCATCAGTACGCACCACGGCGCTCCCAGAGGCCCACTAACAAGTCGATACAACTGCACGGACTGGAGAGCAGAACTTTAGTAAAAATATTATTTCACACTGATTTGTTCTCTAACTCCTGCTTAGTGAAGAGTCACCCGGACACACAAGGGCACTCCATTAGTAGATGCTGGAGGGGGAGCAAGTCTGGGTCTGGCACGGACACGTGGCCCCTCTGTGCTGGGAGGGCCCATGCCCCCACCCTCAGCGGCACATTGACCTTTCAACCCCAGCCCAGAGCAGATCCCAGTGCCTCATGCACCACCACCACCACCACCAAGCCTGGAATGGAACCCACTGGGGCTCACGCAGCCAGGGAAGACTTTGTCTCCACCCTGAAGGGCTCCCCTCTGGGGTCTGAGGGCACCTGCAGCTCCAGCACAGCTGGGTTGTGCTGAGCGTGCCTGCCTTGTCTGGCCAGGCCCTGGGGACACGGAGGTGACTCAGACACAGACCCTCCCCTTCCCTCCCCTCGGGGCTCCCAGTCTGAGGTGGGGGGCGACGGTGGGGGGGATAAGTCAGAGGGACAGAGGAAGTGAAATGAGCAGTCTAGGCTAAGAACTGGGGATAGGGGTCAGATCACTTGGACTGTGTCACCCCTGAATTTCCACGAGGGAAGTTGTGACCATTACCCGCTGAACTTAGCAAGGCCCCTTTGAAGCTGGGAAGCGGGAAAATAGGGTGAACCGCAGGGAGCCTTTCTGGTGTCGTGGGGGTGATGGCAGAGCCTGGGGCACGGCCAGGAGACCAGGGCGGCCCGCACTGTGCACTGTCAAAGTCTTATAACATGACGGGAGAGTCTTTTCTACCATTTTTCATTAATAAAAAGAATGACACCAACAGGTATTACGTATACCTATGGACCAGGCATTTTCATTATATCACTCTAAAATTCTTTATCCTAAAAATCGACGTACAGTAAAATAGACCTTTTTTGATTTTAGTTATATGAGATTTAACACGTGTGTAAATCCACATAACCTCAACAAAGTCAGGGTAGAGAACACTTTCATCACCCCCAAACGCTCCCAGAGCACCCCAATCCCGGGCAACCACAGACCCATTCTTTGCCATTCTGGTCTGGCCTTTCCAGAAGATGACATAAATGGGGTCGTACAGTGAGACCGGCTCCCTTCCCACACAGAGCGCCCTGGAGACTCATCCTGTTGTTTCTACTGGCAAATAGGGTCTCTCCACATGGATATGCTGCACTTGGCTTCCTCATCCACCAGCTCAAGGACCCCTGGGTTGTTTCCCCTTTCTGGTGGTGTGAACATACCTGTTGTGTGTGGTTTTCCTTCCTCTCTAATAAATACCTAGGAAGGGAATTCCTGGGTCTTAGATTGCCCTACGTTTTACTTGACAAGGACCTGCCTGCCTGTCTCCAGGAGCGACCGCGCAGACGCTGTTGGATGTCCACCCGCAGAAAAAACATCCGTGGGTCCCAGTCACTCCACATCCTCACCAGCCCTTGGAACTGCCAGATATTTTATTTTTATTTTATTCCATTTTGTTCAGAAAACATGCCTTGCATGATTTCAATCCGTTTAAATTGACCGAGGCTTGTTTTACGATCACAATGTCATCTATTTTGGTGACTGTTCCGTGCATGCTTGAAAATGGCATTGCCTCCCCTGATCTTGGTGGAAGGGTTACATAAGCGTCACGCAGACCCACATGGCTGGGGGGGTTCTTCAGACTTCCAGGTCCTCTTGGTTTTCTGACCTCCTGATGAGGGAGTGCTGGAGGCCACAAATGTCGTTGCCAAGTGGTCCACTTCTCCTTCCAATCCCATCGGTGTTTGCCTCCTTTATTTTGAGGCTTTATTTTTCAGGACTGTCATATCTTCTTGGTAAATTGGCCTTTTATTCTTGGCTCTGGTATAATACCCTTCTTGGTCCCTGATAATTTTCTTAGAAGTCTGCGTGGCCTGGTACTAATACCGCCATCCCTATTCCTTCCGATGGGGGTGCACACGGCACATCCTCCCCAGGTGTCTTACCTACGACTCACCTCTATCCGCACGTTCGCAGCGTGGCTTTGAAACGGCGCAGCACTGCGTCTTTTTATCAGTTCTGATCGTCTCTTTTAAAGGATGTGATTTACTAATTATACTAATTTTTATTTTCCAGTTCATCAATTTTTATAGCATTATTGAATTTCAAACACACAAAATTCACTTGTTTGAAGTATGCCGTTATTTAGGTCTTGGTATATTCACAGAGTGTGTAGCCACTGGAGCAACCTAATTTCGGGGGCTTTTCAACACCCCGGAAAGAAGCTCCATGCTCACTGGTAGTCTACCCCCCCACCCAGCCCAGCCTGGCCCCTGGCCGCCACTCACTTTCTGTCTCTGTGCTTTCAGTACAACGTGTGATGTTTATGATCGATTTCCAACCTCAGCCTTTTCATCCATGTGTTTAGAAGACAGTTTTTCTTTCATATTTTTCTGTGTTCTGGTTTCATCATTGTATTTTTTTAAAGTATTTCACTTATTTTATCTACTGAGTTTTTGCCTGTATCTTTCATGGTTGCTGACCATGTAAAATTAGCCTCTTGCCACTTGGAGCGGGAGATGTACCTGTCAGCATCACTAGGTCCCTCACACCCTCGATGCCGTGGTCCCCGGAGGGGTCCCGTACACTCGCACTGAAAATCCCCCTGGACGGTAATAGTCTTTTTGCCCAGATATCCATCATTCCCTTTGTTCTTCCTTCATCCCCAATGTTCCAGATTTCCCTCTGGTATAATTTCCACCTTTTCCCGGAAAGCTTCCCCCAGCATTTCTATGAGAACAGGCCTGTCGGCAACAAATTCTCCTAGGACTCCTCTATCTGTCTTTTCTGCCTCTCTTCTTGAAAGATGTATTTTGCTGAATATAAAATTCTGGGTCTACGTTTCTCTCCTTTCAGTACTTTAAAAATGTGATGTCCACTCCTTCTGGCCTCGTGTTTCCTGAGCTATGTGCAGCGGTGCAGACCAGGGCTCCCCACAATGCTGTGGGGTGTCTTTCACTCTGGCTTCCTCCTTTTTTTCTTTGTCTTTAATTTTGAGCCGTTTGATTATTATTTGTCTGGTCAAGGATTCCTTTGAGTTTCCCTTGTCTGATGCTCTTGAATCTGCAAGCTTTATGTCCTTCCCCAAATTTGGGAAGTCCTTAGCCAATATTTTTTCAAAATTTCTTCCCTGCATTCTGTTCTTTCTTTCTGGGACTCTGTGCTGTGGACGTTGGCCCTTATACTAACATCCCATGGGATCCGTTCAGTTTGGGTCAACGTGTTTTCTGAGATGCAGGACCAGTCATTTCTGGTGACGTACCATCCAGCTCGGCAACGTTTTTTAGTTCTTCTTTATACCTCCTATTTCTCTGTCCGGACCTTCTATTCTTCCCTTTGTTTGCAGAGTGCTTGTCCCTACTTCCTAAAGCACGGCTTTCAAAGTATTTTCCTAATAATGCCAACGTCTGCACCATCTTGGCATTGCAACCTGGGACCTGGCTTTCATCTTGTACGCGGACTTGTCCCTGGTTTCCTGCATACCAATGGATTGGGGGTCGTACCTCAGACACTTTGAACGTCATGTTATGAGACCCTAGGTCTTGTTTACGTCCTATGGATAATGTGGCTATTTTGCGTAGCAGATAACCAAGCCGGTTCTGTTCAGAACGGAGTCTCGGTGCTCCTTCTGTGGTTGCCGTCCCCATGTGGGTCAGGTTTTTGAAGCCTTGTGCGCTGTTCGGATCTGCCCACGGTGCGTGGTGGCAGGTGGCCGGCCAGTCCAGGGCTTGGGCAGCAGTGGATCCTGTGGGTTATTCGCCAAGTCCACGGTGTGCCCTTGAAGGTCAGAGCGATGTGCACGGCTTGGAGGTGACCCCAAAGTGTACACGTCACTTTCTAGGGTAGCTGCCTTGATTTCCGTTCTCTTCATGACCTCCCCAACACCCTCATTCTCTGGGGACCCCCCTGTCGTCCTCCAACCAGAAACCCCGGCCATCACTTTGTGCTCTGCATTCATCCGCACCTGCTCTTGTGTCTGCGTCACACGTGAGAAGGACAGAGAGGACAAGGCGTGAGGAGCTCAGCCGCTGCTCTCAGGACCGGCTCTCTGCAGGGGGAAGAACCATCCTCCCTGTGTGGGGCATTCTCACAGGATAGTGGGGGTACAAGGGAAAAACAAAACCGTGGGTCCCCCCGCCGTCTCTATACCTCCAGCACCCCCGTTCCTGTTCCTCAGCCCCCAAACCGAGGCACTTTCTGTCCATACCCGGTGTCCAATCCATGCTCCGTGCTGCCTTGCGTGAGGCCAGGCAGGCCAACACCAGAGGAAAGTAAAATGGGACCCTCGCTACCAGTCTGGTGCTTCTTCCAATTCTTGTCAGTGTCCCACCTGCCTGCCACCCTTTCTTTTTCTGAGTCCTCACATGGTCTCTCTCTCCAGGCTTTATATCTGCATTCAGTAAGGCGACAAGATGCGATGTGCTTGAAACTTCTTTCTCATACTCCCCCAGAGAACTATCATTACCTCCATGTTGCAAATACGGAAGCGGAGGCTCAGAGAAGGTGCGTCATCGACCCAAGATCACACAGCAAGTGAGTGGGATTCAGGGCCGGTCCGTGAGACCTCGGATCCTGGGCTCTGTCTCCACAGCCACGTTCTGGGAAGCCGTGCGCAGAGGGGAGTGATGCCTGGCCTGGAGCCGGGGGTCCAGACCCTGCACCTGCCAGTGGCCCTCGCTGTCTGTGGGACTTCCCCTGTGTCAACCCCTGCGAAGTGAGGGAGGTTCACGCAAACGCTCTCTCGGGTGTCCTGCAAGCCAGGCACTGGTGGGTTTTCTCTGAACAGGCCAGACAGAAGGCAGTTTGTGAAAGCCCAGCTCCTAAAGGCCCCGAGGAAGAATCACCAAAATCGCCTTCCCCAACACCGTCCCCCTGCCCCCCANAAAGCCAGGCACTGGTGGTTTTCTCTGAACAGGCCAGACAGAAGGCAGTTTGTGAGAGCCCAGCTCCTAAAGGCCCCGAGGAAGAATCACCAAAATCGCCTTCCCCAACACCGTCCCCCTGCCCCCCAGGCTGGCTTGGGGCTTTGCTGTGAGGAAGGGGTTAACGGATGACTTTCTCTTCTTCGGTGTCAGTAGAGAATCAATGCCACCTGCTTTGCAAGGGGGGGGGCGGGGGTCGTGATCTCACACACACCTGCCCGCCCCTGTGGCCGCACAGAGGGTGACACGCCGGGCCCCGTTCTCAGGGTCGAGGCTGGGACTGCAGAAAAAGCCATAGGGCGAGAGCGCCACGTCTCCTGAGAACACACGGCTGCGTGTGAGGGATGACGGGCGTGGACTTTGATTTTCACAACATTCTGCGGGCCCTCCGTGCCTGTGGGAGCTCCTTCTTCCAGGCACAAGGTTTGCGCCTATTTTCCCAGCGGTTTCTAACAGGTGAGCGTGGAGGCCCAAGCGGCCTCTGCTGACCGCCCAGTACTTCTAGTCCCTGCCCGTCCCCGTGGAGCCCTCTGCATCTGCCTTGCCCGGCCACCAGGCTGTCCCCAGAAGGCTCAGCGACAAGCACGTGGTCCCCTGGGGCAGCCACTGCCGCAGGGCATTGTTCTTCTAAATGCCCCATCTTTTATTTATTTAGAGCAGGAGAGCAAACCTTGCCTCTCACCAGGGTCCTGAGCCTCTGAGAGCCTGGGGTGCCAAGGGCCTGGTGCCCTGAGTTCCTGCACCCCAGCCAGCTTGGGGCCTGATTCCCGCTGGCTCCACTCCCCCTCCTCCCCGCAAAGCCGTGAGGCATCCGAAGGGAGCGATCATTGCTCATGAATTCCAAGCAGGCAACAGGCTTTGTGCTCCACAAATGGGTTTTTTCTGGGTCACAGCTCAGAAGGAATAAAGGACTCTGATGGAGTTACAGGGAGAAGTGGCTGGGCTCCAGGGTCAGACGCCGGCCTGGTGTGATAGCGGAGCTGAGCCCTGGGGCTCATCTGCGGGGCCGCCGATAAGGACGCCAGCGCAGGGAAGAGGCAGGGGCTGCAGGCCGGCCCGTCCACCCTTAAGTGGCTGTGTGACCTTGGGCAGGCCCTGCACCTCTCTGGGCCTCCCCTCCCATCCATAAGTGACAAGAGCTCCCAGCCACACTGTTCACTGTATCAGGGGGCGGGGGGTTATGCCGAGGGGACAGTCAGGTTCACTTCACAGTTTAGCGGCCAGTAATGCCTTCACGGCTTATGAGCACCTGAGGAGCTTAGGCCAGCGGCACTCAGGAAACACCAGCTGCTTACCTCACTGGGCCACTTCACACGTGGGGAAACTGAGGCCCGGGTGGGGCACAGACGGGGCAGTTTGGGGAGCTCACACCAGGGCTGTCCCCAAGCACCGCAGGGGGCTCCTCAAGTCCTCGGGGGACCGGGCCTGGACTTGGATCCTTCCTGAGGCTTCTGAGCCTTTAAGCAGGGGCCAGGCATACAGGGTCTTGCAAAGGCGGCCTCCCGCGTCTGCCCCACAGCCCCCAGGGCCCCCCATTCCCTTCACCCCCAGACACAGCCAGGCCGCCACGGACGGGGAAATACTGAGAGGCTGGACCCGACGTAAGGGGGTGCTGGGACCCCACGCAGGTGAGCAGGGCTCGTCGCAGGCCCCGGCATGACCGGGAGCCAGGAGCGGGTGCACAGGACGGGAGGGAGGCCCAGCTGATGGCCCCAGGGCCGGCACCAGCCGGTCGGGCCGGCACCAGCCGGTCGGACCGGGTTTGCTCTGTCAGAGATGGAGGTCTGGCTTGTGGTGCTGTGTGGTCAGTGGAAGAAACTCCAGCTCAGATGCTGTTGGGCGGAAAGTGGCACCTGGGCCCTGACCGGGGCCAAGAGCAGGTGGGAGAGAGGCGCCCGGCGGGGATCATGCCCCTGGCCGCCCATCACCGGGGGTCCCCACGGCCTTGCCCTGCAGAGGCCCCACCTGGTCATCCACACCCGCACCTCAGCCCGGCATCCACTGCTGCCAGCGGGCCGCACCTGACGACAGCGAGGCCCTTGCCACCCCGCCCGCCCCCCGGGCCTGGCCTGCTCTTCACCCTCCTGCGTCTCCATTCTCCGTGCTTCCGGCACCTCCCCCGAGAAACAGATGATGGTAGTAACAGTGACCTTAGTACCGCCAACAGCCCAAGTCCACGGAAATAGAACCTTGACCTCCACCCCGGACCCAGGACGCGCTCACCAAACGCTAACGAAATAGCGATGATTATNTAAATAGCGATGATTATTACTAGTATGGGCGTCAGCCGCCCTCCCGGGAGGGAGCCAGCAGCAGGTCACACCAGGACGACTCGAGGGGGAGGCAGGTGTAAGGTGTCGGGGAGGAAATGGTTTTCCTGGACCCTCATAGGCCCCTAGATGCGTCCAGAAATTAAACGGACAGATGAACAGGAAAAAAGCGCCCACATTTCCTTAATGTAAGGTTTACGTGGTACGGGGGCCTTTGCGAGGAAACGGAGACCAGAAGAAACTGTAGGACATGTGCATCTGATGCTGGGTCTGGCAGGAGTGCAGGTTGTGGCCGAACACGGCAGGTCAGGGGTCTGGGGTCTGCGTGGTGAACTGCGGGAAACAGCAAGGCCTGTGTGTCCTGGGGCTTCCTGGGGTCCGGAGAGGCAGGTGGTCCTCTAGATGCAGGGGGGAGGCACCTCACAGGAGGGTTTCATGCTTTGTTTCAGGGAGGATGCAGGGGGAAGGTCAGAGTGACCTTCCTGCTCTTCTCCTTTCTCAAATTCCTGCATCTTAAAATAGTCAATATGCCCGGAGGCCGTGTTTTGGGGTGTCCTGAATCCCATCAAAGGAAACCCACCATGTGTGGGCCTTGGTGGGGCCTCTTCCCTCAGCAGGGAAGGCGCCTGGAGCAGCGGGCCATTTCAAAGGGAGATGAAGTGGGCCGGCCAGGGAAGGGGTGTGTGGGACACCCCGCGGAGGCAAAGAGAGGGGCTGGAGGAGAGAGTGGCACAGAGTGGGGGGCCACAGGAGGAGTGCCGGGGGCCCAGCCTGGGGGCTCCAGCTGTGGCAGGTGCCTTGGGTGTCAGGAGGGCTCGGCTTCCCACGCGGTCCGCCACATTCCTTACGACAGACTAGGGTTTCTTGGTTTTGTTTGGAAAATGAACCCGTTGCTCTTAACCACAGGAGCTCTGTGCTGGCCGCCCTGTTTTCACATCCTGTTTGCCACGTGACCACGACCTCTGTCCCCGACAGGCCAGGCGCTCCGCTCTGCTGGGAGGGCTCCACACGCTTCACACCCTTCTCCCAGAGCCGGGGAGGAAACCGAGGCCCGGCCGGGGAGGGGACCTGCTCGCGCCTCACAGCTGAGGGAGGCTGCAGGCCCGGGGGTCGGCTCGGGGGCAGCGTCGTCCAGCGTGGCCCCGGCAAGCCGCCACGTGAGTCACGTATGCGAGAGTACGTGGCGTCGCAGCCGCATTTAAAAAAAAATGAAGGGGCGCCTGGGTGGCACAGCGGTTAAGCGTCTGCCTTCGGCGCAGGGCGTGATCCCAGCATTGTGGGATCGAGCCCCACGTCAGGCTCCTCCGCTGGGAGCCTGCTTCTTCTTCTCCCACTCCCCCTGCTTGTGTTCCCTCTCTCGCTGGCTGTCTCTCTCTCTGTCGAATAAATAAATAAAATCTTTAGAAAAAAAGAAAAGAAATTAATTTCAATAATATAGTTCATTGAACCCAACTGATCCAAAAAATCATCATTTCAATAGAGAACCAATATGAAAAATTATCGAGTCATGTACTCTACCTTCTTTTTCTTCAAAACGAGTGTTTGAAATCCAGAGTGTGTTTGCACCCCAGCACAGCTCCCGGCAGACCAGCCGCACTCCCCAGGCCCAGCAGGTGCACACACACTCAGACCAAGAGCCTGGGGGAGGCAGGGCCCGGCAGAGGGCTGGCATGGGGGGATGGGCAGGACAAGATGAAGCTCGACCGGAGTCCGGAATACCGGGAAAGAGCCAGCCTTGAGAACCTCTGTGATGAGAACTTTATTGGCACAGGGAATGGGAAGGCATTGGCTCTGGGCTACAAATAGTCTTGGTGTTTTTGAGGAAAGGGAAAGGGCATGAAGTCGGAACGCATTGGGGGAAGGGAGCCTGATGGGGGAGGGTTATCAGGGGCCAGGTGGGAGGACTAAGGTGAGGACAGAGAGAGAAGAGCAGGTGAGGCACACGTGAGAGCCTGCTGGAGAAGCAGCCAGCCAGGAAGCGGGACACACACGGGACGGAGAGGCCAAACTGGCCTAAATGTGCTTCAGGAGCCCTGTGTAGACTTGATCTCAGAGACAGCAGTCTACACTGCAGGTGAGACTCGGCATTTGGGACTGGAGGGCTGGGATTGTGAGGCTGTGTGTTTGGGGGTTGAGGGAGGGTTGCACTGCAGTGACCTTCGGCTTTTTCCTGGTTTCCATGTTTCCAGATTTCAGCCCTCCAGGGAAGGCTCCTCAGCAGAATGAAAAATCCCCAGCTACTCTCAGCCTGCAAAGCAAGATCTCTCCAACCAGAAAGCTCTGGGGAAGCAGCAGGGCCTGTCTGGGAGCCGTCTGGCTGGAATGTCCTTGTTTTGACTGATGGGGAGGCAAGCAGAACAGNGCAGCAGGGCCTGTCTGGGAGCCGTCTGGCTGGAATGTCCTTGTTTTGACTGATGGGGAGGCAAGCAGAACAGAAGGAGCCTTGGAGCGCAGATCCTTGGTGGCTCCCACCGAGGCTGCCGGCGGGCCTGCGGCTGCCTGGCTGTGCCCCCGTTTCTGTTCGTCGTGGCATTTAATACACGTGACGTCTCCTGTTGGTTACCATAGAAACCACCACGTCTCTTCAGCCTCTCCAGGGCGGTGGGCGCAAAATCGGCTGTAAGTTTGACCAGAGTCTGTCACCTCTTCCGAGTTTATTGAGTTTATTTAAATAAACAGTTACCCCAGCGGGGTATCGAGAGCCTCCATCCGTAAACAGAGGCCTGTAAACCCGCACAGGCGCTTGTCCCCAGGGCCCTGCCGGGCACGGCGTCCAGATCTTATTAATAGGCACGCCCCAGGGAGGCAGAAGGCAGGCTAGCCCTTCATCAGACATTCAACTGGGCAGCCTGGCCTGGAGCCTCTCCATGCACAGAGAGGACTCGCGAGGTCAGCCCTGTTCGTGGCAGAGCTCTGTGCGGGTGAGTCAAGGAGCGCCTGCAGCAGAGATGCCCCAGGGCCGAGCACGGTTCACCGGAAGGGTCTGGAGCAGGGGTCAGAAGGGGCTCAGAGGTCAGTCACTCAGCCAGTCCACAGACCTTTGCGGGGCATCAGGACTGTTCTAGAACTAGGGGTGCAGGTTGAATGACCAGACCCAGTCCCTGAGCCCACGGAGTGAACATTCTGCTGGGGGTCCAGCGGCATGCTGTGCCCCCGGGACTCTCACTCCTCAGCTGGGGAGTGGAGCGGTGATAACCCAGATGGCCCCTCCTGAAACCAGGGCCGGGTCTTCACAGTCAAGTCCTGAGCAAAGTACGTGCACTGACCAGAGGCGGAGGCCACCCCAGTGCCCATCAGTGGGTGAACAGATCCACAAAAAGTGTCATGTCCATGCCACGGAATGTTACTTGATCATAAGAAGGAATGATGTTCTGACACTTGGATAAACATGGGTAAATCTGGAAACATTATGCTCGGTGCAGGAAGCCAGACACACAGGGACAAATACCGTACAATGACACTTAGAGGAGGTCCCTGGAGGCAGCAGATACAACAGTGGGCACTGGCGCCTGGGGAGGGGGCTATCCAGTGGGACAGAACTTCTGTCGGGAAGATGGAAAAC
Organism: Ailuropoda melanoleuca; assembly: GCF_002007445.2. Taxonomy (NCBI): domain Eukaryota; kingdom Metazoa; phylum Chordata; class Mammalia; order Carnivora; family Ursidae; genus Ailuropoda; species Ailuropoda melanoleuca. Next base: position 88,898,175 of record NC_048232.1, on the reverse strand, counting down.
TCTGGAACGAAATCGTGGTGACGGTGGCAAATGCTGTAAATGTAATTAACCGGCATCTGAGACGAGCCCGAAGTCTATGAACCGGAGGAGAAGCGAACAGCTCCGAGGCGCAGATCAAGAACCGAGTGACGTGAGATAAAGCATCTCGCAGGCAGAAGGGGTGGTGAACAGCCAGCGGCGGAGCAGGTGGCTGGAAGCGTGCGGAGGCCTACAGCACCTCTGTTCCCACGTCCTCAGAGTCACTGGTTGTCAGCCGTCTGCCCCGTTGCGGGCACCACGCCTGCTGGGGAGGGCGAGTCCATCTCCCAGCTCCCGGCTCATGCGGGGTGGGTGCCGCTGCCCCTAGCAGGAGGCCAGCCCTGCAGAAACAGGCAGCGACGGGGAGAGGCCCACTCCCCAGGCCACGGCGGGAAGGCGTGGGGTAATGCCACTGAGTCGGAGTGAGCGAGTGAGGCGGCGGGCGCCCCGTCCCTGACCCAGCTCCGTCCTCCTTGCTCAGCACTAGCCGGCGGGGCCCCAGGACCGGGGGCTGTGCCTCAGCACCGTGGCTTCACACGAATATAAATTCACTGCTTTTCTTAATAACTGGAAGTAAAAGTCTGTGTAAACTCAATTTTCGGAGCACTAATAATCCGATTTCTCTCGGCAGGGTCAGTCCTCTGGGCTCCATGTATAAAACAGATGTTGTCATCCTCCAGTAAGCACTTCTTAGGGATAAATAAATAATCAAGGAGCTAATCGAGGGTACACCTTGCCACACATTTATGTATTCTTTTCTTTGCACATCAATAACCCCACTGGAATTGGATTTATAAATTCAAATTATCTTCCCATATCTTGTCCTCCAATGGCAAAGCCAGCACGGAAAGGCGAGGGGAGACGCACATCCTGGGGACAGCTCTCCTCGGTCCCTAGGACCACCAGTGTCCTCGGCCACAGGATGACTTCTCTCTGATTGGGACCCACCTGGACGGCAGCCCGGCCGCCAGGGGACTCACATTTACAGAGCACCTGCTGTCTGCCGAGATGGGTCACAGGGCTCCTCATCTTTCTCGGGTGGTGGGTACGTCTTCCGGAACGAAAAGGGGTTCCAAAGTCAAGATGAGAGAGAGAGAAGGGGCTGTCACGGCCGTTCAAGGGACGGGGGTCCCGAACGCTCGGTGGGCACTCCCCTCCACCTGGCCCACGGAGCCCACGGAGAGGAAGAGGAGCGCGTGGGCGCCCTCCGGGCCGACAGTCCAGGAAGGAGACAAGTGAAATCTCTCTCCATCTCTCCACCTCTGTCTCTCTCTGCATGTGTCTCTCCATCTGTCTGTCTCTGTCTCTGGGAAGCCAGCTGCCATGTCTCGAGGCCCCAGTGTGGCCCCAGGGAGAGGGCCGACCCCCCGGAGAAGGGCGTTCCGGGAAGCAGAGCCTCCCGCCAGGTCAGTTTGTGGTGACGCTGCTGCAGCCAACAGCCCAATGGCAAGCGCGTGGGGAAGCCGCAGCCGGAGTCTTCAGCTCAGCCGCTCCTGGCATCCTGACCGTCTGAAGCCGTGAGACGGTCTCCGCGGTCTGAAGCCACAAAAGCGCTACCGCCTTCTCGTGGCCGAGCCGCTGCCAGGTCCTGGGGCGGCGGTGCCATCGGACTGGTGCCAGTGCCAGTGCCTGGGCCTCGCCGATAGGAGTGCAGGGGCTGGGAGGAGGCTGGATACAGGGCGAGAGGTGGCGGGGAGAACGGGACCCACTGCACTGCGCCGTGGACAGTGGGCGGCACGACTCCAGGACGGACGTACGGACGGATGAGCAGAGAAGACGACTTATGGTTTGCAGGGGAGCCCAGGCGGAGGGGGGCCCATTCTGAGGAAAGGAGACCGCAGAGGAGCAGGCCAGGGTGTGGGAGAAAGTCGGGAACTGTGTCGTGGCCGCGCGGAGACGGAGAAGCCACCCAGCCGGGGGGGAGGGGCGCGTGGGCAGCTGGAGTCGGGGTCTGAGTGTTCTGCTTGCTAAGTAGTCAGGGTCTCAGCAGCCCTGTGAGCGAGCACCACTACCACCCTGTAGAAAGAGGCGCACTCCGGGCCCAGAGACGTCAAGACACCTGCCTGAGGCCACACTGCTGGGAGCTGAGCCCACGCATTCCGGCTCCAGGGCCAAAGTGGCCTCTAGATAGATGGCCTGCAGAAAGAGCGCTGCAAACACACCATCTCACTCCCTTCGACGCACAGGGAGCGGGGCCTCGAGGCCAGGACCCAAGAAAGGTGGAGCCGCCTGAGCCCACGGCTGCCGAGGCAGAGCCCGGTTGGGAGAGCCTGAGTCCCACGTGCCATCCCGGTGCTCGGGGTGCACACAGCGGCNGTCCCACGTGCCGTCCCGGTGCTCCGGGGTGCACACAGCGGCATGCGTCTCCCGCCCCTCCCTGTGAGCAGGACCTGGCCACGCTAATGCTCGGTGGCGGTCTGCAGATGGGGCGAAGCTCGGGCGGCGCGTGCCCCGGCTGCTGAGCACCTAGCCCCAGTCATCGCCTTCACTGCGAGGCCGTGCTGAGCGCGGTATGCAAGGCCCTGCCCGAGGGATCCATGAAGGTTCTTCGAAAAATCAACAAATATTTCCTTTTTAATGAGGGGAGACGGGGAAACGTCGGTTGGGACAACACGGGGTCCCTGTGCTGGAGGGTCAGTGGATAAAGGCTGCAAGAGAGGTTCACGGCATGCTGGGAGCACAGAGCAAGGCAAGCTAATTCTGGCTAGAGTGTGAAGGTGCAGAGGGAGGATGCTGGGGAAGATGTCACCAAGGAGGAGGCAAATAACCAGACCCTGAGGGAAGCATAGACGTTGGGGAGCCTGGGAAGCTAGAATCCAGGGGAGCAGAGGTGGGGACGGGTGCTGGGACGTGCAGCCACTTCAGGCTGCAGCGTCCAGGGGCCTTGGGGACCTCAGGACGCCCCAGCAGGGAGACTCAGTGTGGCTGGGGCACACGTGGCCTTCACTGTCCTCACTCCCGTGCCCCCTTTGCACAGATCCAGCACTCACAGGCAGCTCCCCACACCCTCGGCACACGCAGCTCCGTGACCCCGGCCAGGCTGCCCACACCCGGGGAAGGAGCCGGGGGTCACATCCATTCCGGACACCACGAGGAAAGCACACGGCGTGTCATCGGTTTCCACAGCCAGGGAGGGAGCCGGCCGGCCATGGATTTCACGTGGCATCGCAGGGCCTCCTTTCCAAACAAACAACTAAATAAATAAATAAATAGAGAGAGGCCGCTCTCCCGCTGGCCGCTCCCGCAGGCTGAAATTGATTATTTTCTTTGCCCTGTGCCCGCTCTTGCGGCTTATTGAGAGGCATATATCTGAAGCAGTGGGTTTTTAAGCGAGCCTGCGCGCCTGGCATTCTCAGGAAGCATCTTTCTTCCCTTTGAACACCAGGCTCCCGCGGCAGGGGTCTGCTGGGCCTTTTTATGAGCTGCAGAGGCATTTTTCATCCCTGAAATGAGAGCCTGGCCTCCGAGTCTCCAGGAGCTGCCAAGGCTGTTGGCGAAGTGTGTTACCAGGGCCAGAGCTGCCCCCCTGGGATGTCCTGGTGTTTGTGCCTCCAGCCGGGGCCACGGGGGCCTTGTGGCCAGATCCCGACAGCCGGGGGTGAGCATGCAACCCCCACTCCCGTGTCTGCAGGATGGGGGGCAGCCCTCAGGGAGAACGGGACAGCGAGATCTCTCCCAGGTAGGGCGAGGAGGGCCTGGGCCTGGGCCCACCCCCGTCGGGTACCCCTCCAGCAGCATCCTCACCCCTGCAGAGGCACCATGAGTTATGTTTACAAAGTCAAGGTTAAAACGAACTCCTGCTTAATTTGGAAAACAGAGTAATTCGAGCAAATTAAAGATATGGATGGTGTCTCAGGCCCCAGCTTCTGTTCAATACAGCAATAGTGAGCTCCTATAGGGACCCCCATGGATCGACGTCGTGTGTGAAAGCACACATGGGTCCTTTTATCTCGTCCATCACAGCCCTACGAAAGGAGGGCTTTCTAAACTTTGCCAGTTTTATAAATGGTGGCACCAAACTCAGAGAACCTGGGTGGCCTGCCCCTGCTCACCCAGCTAGGAAGGGTCTGAGCTGGGTTTTGTCCCCATTGTGTCTCACTGAGGCCACAAAGCCATGTCTTGTCTTGAATTCCTGGTCCAAACACGTTCATTGGGTGTTTGCTCACCAACCCCCCATCCAGGCCCGATTTGTCCCCTCATGACAAATTGAGGGCCTGAGCTCAGAGATGCTTACCCAGAACCTAGAGACACACGGCACGGAGGCAGGTGAGAGAAGACCCCAGCCAGCTGCCTTCTCGTGCAGGGCCCATAGCCGGCCGTCTGCATGCAAACAGGTCTGCAGGTAATGTACTGAACACCACTGTTAGCAACTATCACGGCTTCCCTTCATGCACAGGCAATGAACAGAGCCGTAAAGGGAGAGCAACCATTGAATCAGGAAGATATGGCACTTTTAAGAATAGTTTATGAGTTAAACAGAAAGAAAACCCTAGCGTTCCATTCTGGGGTATTGAGCAATGCTCCTACGGCTATTTGGATTGTAAAGTGTTATTGAGCCGCTCCCGTAATGTAAAGTATACAAGATGGACGTAATTAAAAACAATTGATTCAATATTTTTTCCAAATCTCGGGGTGAGAATATAAACTAGTCATGATGGAGAAATGCCAGACCTGGTGTGACCTGAGCTAAGATGATCTTTGTAACAACGCAGCAACCATCAGAGTGGAGGAGACAACATCCAGCAACGGAGCGATCAGACACACACACACACATACACGAGAGTGATCACACACGCCCCATGGGAGCGATCACACACACACATACACGAGAGTGATCACACACGCACCATGGGAGCGATCACACACACATACACGAGAGCGATCACACACGCACCATGGGAGCGATCACACACACATACACGAGAGCGATCACACACGCACCATGGGAGTGATCACACACACACATACATACACGAGAGTGATCACACACACACCATGGGAGTGATCACACGCACACACACACACACGAGAGTGATCACACACACATACACGAGAGTGATCACACACACACCATGGGAGTGATCACACACACACCTTGGGAGTGATCACACACACACACCATGGGAGTGATCACATGCACACACACATACACGAGAGCGATCACACACACACCATGGGAGTGATCACACACACACCTTGGGAGTGATCACACACACACCATGAGAGTGATCACACGCACACACACATACACGAGAGCGATCACACACGCACCATGGGAGCGATCACACACACACCTTGGGAGTGATCACACACACACCATGGGAGTGATCACACGCACACACACACATACACAAGAGCAATCACACGCACCATGGGAGTGATCACACGCACATACACACATACACGAGAGTGATCACACATGCACCATGGGAGTGATCACACACACACCTTGGGAGTGATCACACACACACCATGAGAGTGATCACACGCACACACACATACACGAGAGCGATCACACACGCACCATGGGAGTGATCACACACACACCTTGGGAGTGATCACACACACACCATGAGAGTGATCACACGCACACACACATACACGAGAGCGATCACACACGCACCATGGGAGTGATCACACACACACCTTGGGAGCGATCACACACACACCATGGGAGTGATCACACGCACACGCACATACACGAGAGTGATCACACACGCACCATGGGAGTGATCACACAACACACATACACGAGAGCGATCACACACGCACCATGGGAGTGATCACACACACACCTTGGGAGCGATCACACACACACATACATGAGGGTGATCACACACACACCATGGGAGCGATCACACACACACCCCCCATGAGAGCGCTCACACCCACGGTGGAAGTGTGCACGCACGCACACACAATGGACAACACACTAACAGTGTACCACAGACGATATGGTACAGACATGTTCGTGTCTGGTGACATAATGAAGAACGAAGCAGACATACTTCGACTGCCGGTGGTTTCTGCTGGAGGAGACGGGCACCACCACCACCACCACCAGCATGCGAGGATGGGATGACCCCGAGTGTAGGGGGGAGAGGGGCCGGGGCTCTGAGGGCAGCTCTGGGGGCCCTCGCTGGCTCTGCTGGGTGGAAGCCCAGCCCGTCCATGGCAGGGTCCGTGACAGAAGAGCAGATGCCCATGCAAGCCCTGCGGACTGTCCTGCCTGGACACGAAACAGTGCGTTCAGTGAGGTCCCTTTTTCCTGAGAGCTTCGCCAAATGCCCTGAGCGGCCCGATCGCCTGGAAGAAGAGCTCGCTGAGGGGCTGAGCCTGGTGCCGGCCTTTTGCTTGATGTCAAGCCTGCTTCCCACCCAGCGTTCCCTGGAAAGGCCTCTGCAGAGCAAGGTGGCCAGGGGGCCTGGCGGTGAGAGGCGAGCGTCCCTCCGGGTATGACGAGTGACAGGTTGATTTATGGAGGGCATTAGGAAGGAGGCGCTAACCGGTATCAGGAGGAAAAGAAGGAGGGCCTCGTGCTGGAAGCTGGCCAGGGTCCCAGGCTGGGGTGTGCTGTAAAGATCCCACAAACAGCTCTCGTGGTGGGGAGGGGGTAGTGTTCTCGTCTCCAGCAGTAAGTGCGGTGCCTGAGCTCCCACCGGGGTCAGTTTCAAGCTACCAACGTGATATCGCACAAGCAGAATTCCCGAACAGGCGATGACCGGCTCTTCCCAGCAGCACCCAGTGCTCCAGCACTGCCCGCCCCCTGCTCCGGCCGCGTGAGCATCGGCTCTGATGCAAACCCCACAGCAGGTGCCTGCTGGGTGGGGCTGTGTCACTGCGCTCCATTTCCTGCAGGAACATGGGAGTTCTGAGCCTCCAAGTGCCCGTTTCATGGGTCTGAGGCAATCACGTAGTTCATCTGTCGCACCTGATCGGTTCAAAGTCGACTAGAAGGCTGCCCCCTCATTGAGCCCAGCTTCCAGGGAACTCGCGGAGGTCTAGGAGCCCCCTCCCCGCAGAGGGCTTGGGCTGAAGAACCGCACACCATGCGGTTTGAGAAGGCGTCCGGGAGCTGCTCCACGGATGTGGCCTCAGCTCTCAGACACGGATGGGTGGGCCCCAGAGTGAATGCAAGAGAAGAGCCCGACGCCCCCCTGCCCGAGCAGCTATGCGTTACCGAGCCCTCTGCATAGCACGTGTGAGACGGTGCATTCACACAGCATCTAACGCACCCTCGAGGCCCGCGAGGCACGTCCCAGTGTGTCCCTGGAGAAAACCCAGGAGACTGGGGTCGGAGAGCTCACTGGGGCCAGAGCCAGCCTGGGAAGACAGCAGGAAGACAGGCGAGCCACAAGTGTCCTGCAGGACCACCAAGCCCTCTGCGGTGCTCAAGACGGACTTGGACTGCAGTGTCCCCGTGGGTAAGCCTATCCCCCGACCTCAGCCCTCAGCCCTGCCTGCGGCCAGGCTGAGCCTCAAGGATACGGGCAGGACCTGGCGTTCCGGGGCAGAGACACGACTGCCGGGGACGCACGTGGGACTGGCTGAGTGCTAACTGCACAATGAAAGGCAAGAGAAGGATGGGAACATACCCAGATTTTCCAAAATATGCCTGGGTTTTTGTCGGGTGGGCGAGGCGGGGCAACAGAGGGAAGGTGATGAGGAAGACAGTTCACTCCCGCCAGCACCGCTGGGCTCACGGTTCCCCGTTAGACTCCGTGTGCTTCCTGTGCGACCGTCTCTTCACCAGAACGGCGTGTCATTCACCTTCAGGGATTTGTCCTTTTCCGTCCACCCAGCACACTTTAGTCACACCCCCAGAATCGTGCAGGGCCAGTCCCAGACAATCTTGCCGTTTACGTCCACTTCTAATCTCTTTGCACTTTTAATCTCTGCATATGCTGAAGTGAGAAACAGGGTGCGCTCGGCACGGCCCACAGAGAGCTCCAGCCCTCAGGCCCCCGCGAGCCCTTGGAGGTGACCTGCAGGAGCAGATCACGGGGGCGCCCCGGCCCCACCTGGACCAAAGTGGGGGAGGCACGGGCCTTAGCCGGGACTCGGACTCCAGCCTCCACACGAGAGCCACACAAGCTCGTGCAGACAAGCGGAGGGGGACAGTGACGGCCACCAAGCCCTCTCCCAGACCCCTGCAAGCAGCAGTGCTGGTTGGCTTCACTGAGGGGTCTGCGCTCCTTGCAGGGTGTGTGGCAAAGTTCCGTTTTCCTACTAAGAGCTGAGGAGGCCCTGGTTCTGCCCCCGGCGACAGTCCAGATCAAACATTCCCGTCACTTTGGGTAAATAGGAAGCCCCAGCCAGTGGGAAGCTCAGGCCCACATCTGATCAGAAACTCACTCCTTCCGCGTTCAGACAGGATCCACGGCTGGTGGCACCTCCACCCCTTGCCCAGCCAGTCTGAGAAAGAAGGAAGGCCCACAGGGGATAGGACAAAATGAGACAGGCACCAGAACAAAGCAAGGAGGAGAAGGGTGTGTCTCTGTCTGACCCCCACCCGGGGTCCTGGAGGGCTTCCGGGAGGAAAGGATCTTTTCCCTTTTTCTTTTTTTTTTTTTTTAAGATTTTATTTATTTACTTGACAGAGATAGAGACAGCCAGTGAGAGAGGGAACACAAGCAGGGAGAGTGGGAGAGGAAGAAGCAGGCTCACAGCACAGGAGCCTGATGTGGGGCTCGATCCCATAACGCCGGGATCACGCCCTGGGCCGAAAGCAGACGCTTAACCGCGGTGCCACCCAGGCGCCCCTTCCCTTTTTCTTTGTTTTGACCCCTGGCGGTCTGCTGCCCAGAGTCAGAGCAGGAGCCGGCACCCACTGCAGTGGGGATGGCAGAGGGCAGGCAGGGAGGGTCACACCCATCTGTATATGAACACCCCCAGAGACGCGGGGGAGCAGCCATTTCTGCAAGTGCGTTTGGTGTGAATCTAACTCCAGAGTAAGGCCAGAGCACATCCTGGATGCCGGGCTCTGAGATGCAGGAAGTGGCCTGTGGGGTGGGGTCTGGGAGGGTGGGGTCTCTCTCTGCCCCTGCCCCTCTGGAGCAGCTCGGGGCACCCTCGAGACCAGGGGCAGCTCATGTCAGATGCACGCTGGCCGTCCCTCCCACAGGAGCAGCCAAGGCTTCTCACGTTGGATTTAGAACCAAGATGACAGAAAGAGAGATACCCTAAAATCCATCTGCATAGTAATTGAATTTTTTCAACTTTTATTTAGAGTTGTCGGGGTTCTGATTCGAGGCTGGAAAAAGGAAAGGCAGATTCTCACTTCCCTTTGCTCATCCCTAATTATACCACCGGGTGTTTTAATTTACGAGTCAAAGCTAATAAATTGTGCATGTGCCCGATTACTTCGTGGCCCCCACGACGTCCTCGCAGCCTGCAGGATGGCGGACGGGCCGTCTCCCCAGGGCAGGAGCTCAGCGGGTTCTGGAACCGCAGCCTCCCCATCCCTCAGGGTATTGCCTTGAGAGCCCCTGGAGAAGGGAGACCCGCCAGTGGCCGCTACCTGGATCCTCACAGGCAGGTCTGAGTAAAATAAATAAAACATTAATGTATCAGTAGTAACACGAAAGCTAAGACTTAGGCAGTGCCATCCATGGGCTCCATGGCATTTAAAACAACCCCACAGAAGAGAAGATCTTCCTGGTCCCTTATAGGGGGATGATGTCACCACCCTTGGCCACAGAGCACTAAGGCATCAGGCTGGGTGAATCCCAACCTGCCCAGAGCCAGCTTCACCCCTCAGGCCCTGAGGACCATGCCCCCGAAATCCTCCACTATTGATGGTCCTGGGAGTGGGCTGAGTCCGAGCTGGCCCAGAAAGTTCTAGCATCATCTGGGAACCACTCATCTTCTCCTCCTGAACCCAGCCTAGTAAGTCACTCCCTTTCTCTCCATGCTGGATGCTGAGCAAATGCGCTACTACTGAAAAGAGAACCTTAATTTTTAAAGAGGTTGAGTAAGAGTAATCTGAGAAAATTAGTATCTTCATGTGGAAGGGGAGCCATGCGTGGCCCGAGACTATGAAAACTCTGCCCAGCCTGATGATTCCCCAGAACACGTGTCACGTCCCCTTGCCATGTGTCATGTCCCCAGCAGGGATGCCCTCTCCCTCCCTTCCCTATCTGTAACCACCTGACAAATGTCCAGAGTCTGTCTCAACTCAGGTCAAGGTGTCTCCTCCTCCAGGAAGTCTTCCTGGGTACACTCCCCCTCCCATCCTCTAACTCTCCCATTCTCCCCTCCATCATAGTGCTTACCAAACAAGGCTGTAATTGCCCATCTGAGTGCCCCTTGTCCATGGCAGTGGGAGCTACTCCACTGGGGCTAAGCCTTGCTCTGGCTCCCACAGGAACAAGAGTACAGAACGCCCCTGGGAAGAAGGAAAGAAAACCCCCTTCATTCCTCATGGCATTTTCCAGTCCTCTCCCAAGTGCCGCAAAAACCATTCTGTGACAGCCCAACTGACCAAAAGGACAGAAGAGCAAGGTCATGACAGACAGCAGCTATTGGCTACCCTCGGCTTGTCCCTTTCGACCTTCTGCTTTTAAATTCTCATTTATTCAATGGATTGACAATCTGCTGAACACCGCCATGTCCAGGCACTGTTCTTAGTGCCAAGGATGACAGTACCTAGGGTGTGAATGGTCCCTGCCCTCATGGGGTTTGAGCCTCATGGAGCCGGTAAACAATAAGGTGAGCAGAAAGAGTGGACCCAGGCCGCTCCCCAGCTCCTCCACTGCAAAACAAAGAAAACCTGTGTAAAGCTTAATTTTTTTAAGTTCCATAGTCAAGATTGAAAGAAAAGGACCCAGGTACCTGAAGCCAGAGCATTGCAAGGGTACCTGAGCAGATGTAAGCCCCAGCAGCCAGGGGTTAGGGCATTCATGCCCACACAGGGCAGAGGACATGGCCTTGAACCGAGGCAGAACAGGGAAACTGAGACCCTTGCATAAGGCAGGGCCCATGATGGGCTGATCCATTCTGAGAAGTGGACAGAAATGCCCACAAAATAGAGAACTGACAAGGGAGGCCATGTCTGCATCCAGCTTAGGTCGGAAACAAAGATCTCATGAAAATTAAACACATAAGCCTTGGCCATCTACAGGTGTGAGGTCTGAACTTATAAGATCAATATGGAATAAAAGTCCTCAAAGGATTCATCCCAATGAATACCTGGGGTCCCTTGGCAGAAGCAAGGAAAGAAAGAAAACATTTTCAGTGGAGACATACCTACCACCCAGAGTCCATGAGACCCCACACTTAAAAACAAAACAACCCGGGGTGCCTGGGTGGCTCAGTCATTAAGCATCTGCCTTCGGCTCAGGGCGTGATCCCGGCGTTATGGGATCGAGCCCCACATCAGGCTCTTCTGCTATGAGCCTGCTTCTTCCTCTCCCACTCCCCCTGCTTGTGTTCCCTGTCTCGCTGGCTGTGTCTGTCTCTGTCAAATAAATAAATAAAATCTTTAAAGCAAAAAAAACCAAAACACCCCATTGTAAAGATAAATTCACAATAAGTAATTACAAACCATATGAGTAACTAATCCACCAGAAACAAGTGTGAGCAGACACCACAAAGGCTAAGTTAGCATCTGTTTCAGCCAGGTTATGCCAGGTTATGCTGTGTAACAAACAACCCCAAAGTCCCATGACCTCGAGAAATAACTCGCCTCTCTCACATCACTTCTCAAGGACAGCAGCTGTGGGTTGGCTTTGGCTCTGTTCTGTATGTCTCCTCCGTTCTAAACTCCAGTCTGCATGAACGGCCCTATTTGGGACATGTTTTCTTGGAAGAGGAGAAACCATGTGATGGTCCAACCACACGATGGTTGTTGTATGCAGTGGTCCCTAAGCTTGCTGCTAAAATGTGGCACTTTTGCTCACTTGCATTTAGCCAAAGTGATTCCTGAGCAGTGGTCAGAAGCGTGGGAAGTATCTCTTCTTGCAGGGAAGCATTGCACATCACATGGATACAGCAGGGATGCATAACCCTGGTGGGAAAGCCAGAGAATAACTGGAAACAGCAACCCAAGGACCTAAAATGTTGGAATCCGGTGAAACCATAAAACTATCATGCTTAAAACAATTGAAGAGATGAAATGGGACCAGAAATCACATGGAAAAGAAGGAGATTCTCAAATAGGACAAGCAGGTGTGAAAAATTCAGCCACACAGAATTTCTCAAAGGAAAAATATCATCATTTAAAGTGAAAAGTCAGTTAATCACTCAAAAGGTAGATGGAAGCAGCTGGAAAGAGAATTCATGGACTGGAAGATCAAAGTGAGGAAATCGTCTAGGATGAGCACAGAGAGGCAAAGGGTGTAAAAATATGCCGCAGGGCACTGGGGGGCCAACCTGATCCCGACGCGGTGCAGGTCTAATGAACACCAGATGGCGAGCACAAGGAGAATAAGGCAGGCAATAATGGCTAAGTGATTTCCAGAATTGAAAAGGCCCCAGTCACCAAGCTGAGGATGCTCACTGACTCATCAACAGGATAATTGAAAATAAATGCACACCTAGACCCGGCATCAGGAAATGTGAACAAAAAAGGGAAACAAAGCATTGTTAAAGCCACCAAAGAGAAAATACAGATTACCAACCAAGCAGGGGGAAAGGAGGACAAAGAGAAGAAGGAGGAGGTGTGGGGGGAGGGGAGGACTGGCCGTATCTCACCCACAATGACTATAGGGAAGGCAGCGTGTAATATCTCCAAAACCCTGCAGGAGAATGTTTTCGAGCCTAGACTTCTGCACCAAACAAAGCCAGTGGAGACTCTCAATCCAGTGCCCAGTGCTCTGAGACAAGAGGGAGCACACGTGAGCCCTAGATGGCTCTGCTGGGTAGACAGAATGCCTCTCAGAGCAGCTTTTTCCCGAGTGTTAACTGAGAACAAAAGAGCTCCCTCCTCGTTGAGTGCTGCTGTCACCACCAAAGACAAATGCTCCACAGAAGTCTATCGAATCAACCAGCGGGTCATGGCCCGAAGGCTACATTAACCAGGGTAGAGACCTACAGCGAGGGAGGGGAGGGTCCGGACGGGGCAGATTTGGCAGATTTTCCATCAACCGGGTCTTCAGATTGGAAGATCCACGTAATCAGAAATAAAGCTTTGGGCTGAGTATAGATTGAGTTTCTCAGTGTCTATTTACAACATTCCTTCCTTGTATCTCAAAATGTTTAATGCAAATCTCCACACCACACCTCCTGGTTCACAGATTTGAAGACAGGAAGCCATCTGTTTTTGCAGAAACTGGGTGCTGGGCAGAGGTGGTGGCGAGAATGTCTCCGTCCTCACCTTTGGAGCAAACACCCCAGTTGCTAATGATCTGGCAACCCTCCTTCCTCCTGTTTCCTCCCTGGGTTCACGGTCAATTTCTAAAAAGCTCAAGGAGTGGGATTGGAAAATGTATAGAAAACATATTTACAGCACGTGTCAATAAGCATTATCAGGAAGTGCTGGTTTATAAGGAAATTAAATGAGATTATTACGGTGAAATTTATCGTTTAATCCGTGAGCACGGCACAGACTTTGAAAGGTTAGACGTTGGAGTAATAAAGAGAGTGCATCCTAATAACAACGGCACAGGGTGATGTAACACAGCCGTAAAGCAAGATCGGACAGAACGGGAGAGAAATACCGCCCCTTCTGAGTCACCATCACTCACGGCTCTGCAGAGGCTCAGCGGACGGGACCGCGGCTCTGTCTCAGGCGTATTCATTAATAACACGAGAGTCCCTCCCTTCTGCGGGCATCCAGCGGAAGTCAAGCCCTGGGGTAGAGACTGTGTCCCCAGAGGCTTGCTAGTGGGCCACTGAAAATGAGTAACACATCGTTCCTGCTCTCGGGGAACTTGCAGTCTAGCGGGGAGACAGAGCACGAATGTGGGTTCACTTCGGGAGCTCGTTTAACCTACTCACCGGAGAAGGCAGCTCAGTGAGGGTGGGCCACAGAACGTGAAGGCCACAGACCACAGACCACAGCCCGGACAACCCTGGGCGGGCAAGGCCTGCCGGCAAGCCCCCTGAAGAAAATGCGGGATCCCAGATTTCCCCGATGGTTGACAGAGGCAGACAAGCGTCCCCATCTCAGAGCCAGTGAAGACTCCCTCGACACCCGTGAAAAAGCAGAAAGTCCTCGCAAACTACCCGGGTCAGGGCAGCCGGGAGAGCTATTGATGCAAAACCATGGCACCACTTTTTAGGGGCAATTGAAGGGAATCTGAGGAGTAATTTTGATTACAAGCAATTTTCACCTCCTAGGTGACTTCAGAACCAAACTCTATACAAGACACGACTGCCCTGCAAACAGGTAATTACGTCCAGAGTGATGTGTGTGGTGGCAACAGGATGTTGGAGGCAGAGAAAGGGCTATAAAGAGGGGTGATTATCTCTGTTTGGGGTTTTCAAAAGAGACTCTGCATATATGGTGAGGGCGGAAGAGGGTCTGAAAAGGGAAAAGATGCTCTTTAGGTCCTGAAATGGGGGGAGAACCACTGTAGGCACAGGGCAGGCTTCTGAAAAAGTGCGGGCTGCAAGCAGCAAGGGGCGGCCGGGGACCGCAGGTGGCCTGGTGTGTGGCACACAGGAAGTGACGAGGGCGGCAAGGAGGGCAGCCAGAAGGCACCGTTTCGAGGCACGGCACAGAGCTGTGACTGCCTCCGGAAGGCACCCAGGGAGAGGAGCGCTTCCAGCAGAGCACGGACAGGAGAAGATTTGCATTTTCAAAACTCCCTTATGGCTGCCTGGTAAAGAACATGAGGGAAAGGGTAAAACCGGGAGCAGAGACACCCACGCGCAGCTCTGTGTCCTAGGGAGACCTGCTGCAGCCCAAACCATGGCCGCCGCGGTAGGGACGGTCGGAGGGCTGCCGTGCCAGACTGGCCACATGGGAGAGCCATGACAGGGCAGGGCCAGGAGAAAGGACCCTGGCGCCTGGTTGCACATCCCATGCACATGGGGGACTCATCAGGGACAGCGAGCACCCTCCCCTCTTCAGCTGTCACAACGCTAATCGATCAAAGAGACGCAGGGCTTGAACTCACGACCCTGAGATCAAAACCCGAGCTGAGATCAAGAGTCGGACACTTAACCAACAGAGCCACTCTGGTGCCCCACAATAGGGATCAATTAAATAGCCATACTTTATTATTCTTTTAAATGGTTCTTTCCCCGGATCCTCCAGGGTGAGGACCATACCCGAGACATCCCCTTCTATGCCAGCAGCGAGGAGACAGCCCAGGACGTGTGGTGGGCACCCAAGGCACAGCCGTCAAATGAATGAACGAGACACAGACCCCTGAAGGACACTGAGGGGTTGGGATTTGTTGAGTTCAAGTGTAGGGCTTCCCTGCAACCAGCTGCGGGAAAATGCGTGTCTGGCCCGCCAACAGCCCTGCGCCGTACCCCACGCCAGCAGAGACCACGCGGGCATTGCCAGCCCACTGGGTGAGCAGCGCGGGGAGCAGAGAACGGGAATCCCCGTGAGCAGAGCTTCCAGGGGCGTACCTCACGGTCGCCTGCGAAGGGGAGACAACCAGAAGGGCAGCTACTCATGACTGGCTAACGGTTTGACTGGGCATCCAGGGACCCAAGGACCAAGAGGGGGTGTTGGAGACAGAACGTTCAGGGGAAGGTGCGCAGCCGGACTCTCCGAAGTGGAAAACACATGGATCCCAAAGGGCACGGTCTGCAGGGGTGAACTCTGCAAGTCTCAGTCCCCGGCCACCCACCTGCCTCCTCAGAGGGTCTATGGATTTGGTGATCTCGGAGGCAGAGCTGGCACCATTGAGCGGCTGGCAGCCCCATCTGCCGAGAGCCCGGGAGACCATGGGCAGTGGCCCCTCTACACCCTTGATCCGGTACCAAACTCCTGGGACGCCAGCAACTGGTGGCGGGTGGATTGTACCGCACCTCCTAACACGGGGACACGGAAATTTGCCCTCAGAGAAGTAGACCCTTGGTCCAAATACGTACGTGCCCGGCCCGCCTCCATCACTTTCCAAGAACGCCACGTGTGGGTTTTGCAAACGCTCGTTTGTTCCTGTAGACTTATCTGCGACTGTGCTCGTCAAGGAACTGCTTTGGGTGGGAGGAGACAAAGAAACAAACCAATGCCCCTGATACTTTCGGGGCACGCACACCAGCCACCAAATCACATCGGGCCACAGACGCGTGGGGCGCCCCGCTGCAGACTCACGTGTGCTTCTGCCCGGAAATACCGCCTGATGAGACAGACGTGCTTCTCTGCTCGGACCCACGGGCTGAAATACGGTCACGCAGTTGGGCAGCAAGGTTTCCAGCCCCCGGGGTAGACGGCCTGGACCGTCCCCTCCTGCCGAGTGTGGGCGGCACTTAGGAATGTGATGGGACAGCAGTCCTGTGAGCACGTCACAGTCCACAGCAGACTTGCACACATGACTGCAGGCCCTCCTCAGTGGACTTGGAGTTAAACAGAAGGAAGAGGATCCTGGGTGGACCTGACTTAATCAGGTGAGTCCTCAAAAGGGTCAGGGCCCTTCCTGAAGGACACGACGTGACAGAGCCCGGGTGGGTCACAGAGCAAGGAACTGACAAGGCTAAGAGTTGAGAGCAGCCAGCAAAAAACCAGGGGCCTCAGTCCGGCCGTTGCAAAACACTGAACTGTGCCGACAAGCACGTGAGCTTGAGAGAGAACCCCAAGTTCTAAAGCAATGCAGGAGGAGTCACGTCTCCATTTCAGCCTTGAGAGATCCCTGAGCAAAGAACCCAGCTCAGCCATGCACAGACTTCGGACGGGCGGGCACGGTGCCGACTTAAACGAGCGTTGTCTTAAGCCTCGAAGTCTGTGATCGTTTGTCACACTGCATAGGATCACTTCTCACAGCAGGTGCCGGGTCAGGATCCAAGGGGCAGAAGGGACAGTGACAACATTCACTCTTTCACTTAAATGCGCAGTTGCAAAAATCATGTGTCTGGTCTGTGTGGCTCTGGGCGCTTGTGATTCTGACATTTTGGTCCCCAAATGAGACCCGGTAACGGTCCCGCTGAGGTAAAGGTTGAAGCTGACAACTGGCTACTTGGGGTCCTCAGGTCACCGGACAGACAGAGGTGGGAAGGGGACCGTGTAGGCTGGGGCAATGTGTCCTGACCATCCAGGGAGTGCACCATGTCACCACACAACGATGACAGGTAGGAGTGCATCGGGGACCACCCCATCCCCCACCCCGCACCCAGGGATACAGGCAGAAGCCAGACAGGGGCTGCAGCAACCCCAGGACCCTCAAGGGCTCAGACCACTTAGGAATGAAGGTTGAGGTCACCCTACAAGGTGAGGAACCTACGTGACTGCACGCTGATAAGGACAAATATAAACCTTTTTTTTAAAGATTTAATTATTTTTTTGAGGGACAGGGAACAGAGGGAGAGGGAGAAGCAGACTCCCCACTGAGCAAGGAGCCTGACATGGGACTCGATCCCAGGACCCCGGGATCATGACCTGAGCTGAAGGCAGACACTTCACCGACTGAAGGGGCACCCAGGTGCCCCTGACTAAGGACGAATATAGAACAGGTGATGGATGAAGGAATTTCCCATCAATCCCAGCCTTGTCCCAGGCGGTGAGGCTCCGTTTTGCCACCTCCTTGACCCACCCTGCCTTGCAGACGGTGCGTCAGTGCTGGGCTGCTTTTGCTGCTGGCTCACAGGCTGCAGGTAACAAGATGGACAGGACAAGGTTTTCTGGAAGCCACACGGATGACAACGTGCCCCTCCCTTCTGCAGGGGGGCCGAACGCGTTAAAGCAGGTGCATGCGCGCTGAGGAGGCACAGAGCTGCTGCTGCCGCTGGAGGGGCAGACGGCAGACCCGGCAATCCTGTGCTGACCCCGTGGGCAGGTGCAGGTCAGAGACCCAAGGGAGCCAGGGTTCTCCTGCGATGCACTTCCACCAGGGGACCATGCCGGCCTGAGGGCTGGGGATCTAGACGAGGTGCAGAGGGACAGCAGCCAGTGGTGAAGGCCCAGGGTCTGCTGTGGCAGCCAGCCCGCTTCAAGGGTCTGTCCTTCACCCGGTGTTTGCCACAGCACGGGACTGCCGACACTGGACAGGTCCCTGAAGCGTCCCAGGGCGTGCCTGAGGTCTCCTCCTCACTGCTGGGTCCCTGGAAGAATGACACCGAAACTTGACTCCCTATCCTTGCAAGAAATGCACGACGGGTCTATGAGCGCCGTCTGTAAGGGCAGCTGAGCGGGTGTCCCATAACCAAGATCCCCGAATGAAACAGGGGCTGAGCGGACACCCACTGGGGGGTGTGGGTACTGAATGAAGCCAAGGTGAGGAGAGGGACAGCTCAGGTTCTAGAGGCCTTGGGAGCAAATGAGTGTTTCAGGGTGAGGGGCCGACGCACCAGCTAGGGGAAGGCCAGGGATGGACTGTGTCTAGCGGCCCCCCGAAGAATCCCACCAAGACATGCCGGTGGGCGTGTGGGGCAGAAGATTAGGAGGAGCTCGCCCTCCAGAGAGAAGCGCCCTGTCTGCTCCTGGCCAGGCTCCCAAGCGGGAGGAAACATTTGGAGCACTTGAGTTAGGAAAAACTATTGGAGACGGCTTTGGTGAGAGCCAGACCGTTCTTCACGCGCTGGCTCATTTGGACGAATGCATCGCCCAGCCCGTGGTTGCTGAGCCCCGCTGCGCAAGTCTTCCATCACCCAAGGATGTAAAAGGCACGGCAGCACTTTCCTGCCCTTCAAGGGCTCATGGTATTTGAAAAGACAGACACCAGTGATCCCACTGCCTCAGCAAGAGGCTCCCAGCATCCCTGACTCCATCCTGCCTGGCCTCCCACGCTCCCCGCAAGGCTGGATGGAACAAGGCCGCTGTCCCTGACGGGCCACAGCTGGTTGGTTCGGGGGCATGCTCAAACCCCCATGTTCTGGAATGAGCCAGGGCACAGAGAAAGAATGGGAGCAGCCAGGAGCGCTGACGGACGGTGATTATGACCATGGAGAACCTCTAGGAGGAGGTGGGAGCTTGGCAAGCTCTCAGAAGATAGGTGGTAGGCACTGAAGCCCAGGCAGGGGGCAGAGCTTACCCAGCCGTGGACCCACAACCTCTGGGAACGGCCCGTACCGCTGGGAGGCTGCACGTGGTTAAAGCAGCAGGAGTGCGGCAGTGAGGGTGGGGCTCGAACCCGGGGCAGAGAGCAGGTGGTGCAGAGTCAGCCTGCTCAGGGAGGAAAGCCGAGATGTATCTTTCAGGGGATGGGAAGGCCTCAGATGTGGTCAGCTGGAGACTGGCGAGGCAAAAGTGGTCTCTTCCTCTGTGGCAGATTGCAACTCCCCAGACAGAAGCAAGGAAGGTACGGACCGCGTCACAGGTGGGGGGCGGGAGGGAGGAGAAAGGTGCTCACCATTTGCCGTGCCACGTGGGCACTTTCCACCTGTGCCTCCCTCCCTGCCTAGGGCAAGGCCCCATTCTTCTGCATATCCCCAACAGGTAGCACACTCCAAGAATGTGGTTGATGCCCCATAAACGCTACGTCACCTGAACTCAAGAGCAGACTCAACAGGACACAAATGGAGAGAAGGGGCCATAGGCAATGACCATCCACAGACATCTGGCCACTTCCTAGAACTTTTCCAACGAAACTCTCATTGAATCTACAAATAGGGTCCTTTAATGTATGCATTATTTGTCCCGTTTTGCAGATGAGGAAGCCGAGACTGAGAAATTGCTCAAAACCACACAGCTGCTGTGTGGCTTCCTCCAGGGCTCAGCCCTGTGCCTCCTAATTCTAAACCGTGGGCAGCTTCCAGTGCACCAGGCCCTCCAAGCGTGGACGCCCACATGGGCACCAGGACACACCGAGCTCAGGTCCCTACCGAGATGGATCAACATTCTTCCTCAACCCACTCTTCCTCGGCTCTTGTCACGTCCGACAATGGCATTTCCTCCACTGCAAACACTGCACAAGCCAAAGGAAAGGATAAGATTGCCGGGAGAGATGCCACGGGGCACTACCACGGGGCATGCAGCCGGGGAAGAGACTCGGGCAAGGACACCGAGAATAAGCAAGCACAGAAGTCGGTGAAGAAGCAAGAGGACATGCCATCATGGAAGCC
This sequence comes from Ailuropoda melanoleuca, assembly GCF_002007445.2. NCBI lineage: Eukaryota > Metazoa > Chordata > Mammalia > Carnivora > Ursidae > Ailuropoda > Ailuropoda melanoleuca. Next base: position 88,878,042 of record NC_048232.1, on the reverse strand, counting down.
AAGTGTGGAGAGAAAAGGGAGGGCCAGCGGCACCCAGTGCCACCGAGCTTTTCCACAAGGGCGTTTACTGGCACAGACCATCCACACTCAGAATCGCACCCCCTTTTCCTGACTCCACACGATGATCCCTAGCCTCGCTGTGTAGCCAGGCCGGGCACGTTGCATCGACTGGTTGGCTGGTTGGTTGGTTTTGAGTTAGTTGGTTTGTTTTTGGTTGTTTGGTTTTAGATTGGTGGGCGGGTGGGTGGGTGGATGGATGGGTTGATCAGCTTGTTTTCTTCCTAAACGACAAAATTGTGATCCTCACATCCAATAGGAAACTTACTCCCCACACCAACGAGTGGATCTGAATCGAGCATTTAGAGGGAGACGCGCCACATATGAATTTAATTTATATCACTGCATCTCTACTTTCTTGGCATAAATGAGAAAGAAAATGAAAGAACTCAGGTGCTGTGGTTTATTTTCCTGCCTTTCTGCTCAATGAGTGAGCAAGACACAGAGATAAAAATCACCTGTTTTCCAAGTCAGGCACATCCCTTACAATACGAGCAACTCGCTTTAAGATCGTGTTTTAATACAAAACAGCCCCTAACACGAGCCAACGACTTTATCTAGCTCCCAAACAAAGAGCTACCCACCAGTTCGAGAGCTGCGAGCTCTCTGAGAGATCACACTGCAAAGATGTTTATAGGGGCTTTGAGGAATGATCAAAAGAAAACTGGCTGAATCAGGACTTTTGTCATCGCAAGAGTTTAAATCCCACATAAAGAGCTTCTTGACCGTAGCACGATCGATGTGCTTTCCGCTGGTATTTACCGAGCGTGCGTGATGTACAGAAAGTTCGCTCACACGACAATGGCATCCGCAGGCCCAGCCTCATCTTGCCCTCAAGATCTTACTGATTTTCCCAAAACACGTGTCCTAGAGACCCAAATGATCCGGATGTGACCACGCCCTCTGTGCATGCATCCAGCAAACACTCATCTAAAACTGTGTACCCTGTTCTGTTCTAAGCCCTGAAGACAACGGGAGAAATAAGACTTGTGCTCACGGTAGTAGACGCCGGCATGTTCCAGATGGCGGCAAGCCCTGGGTTAGTCCCAGGCCGAAGGAAGACTCTGGGCTTGGCCGGGCGACATTCATCTAGACGGCGTAGGTCTGGTGTGTCTGACAAACGTCACCCCCGTGCAGCCTAGCTCCAACAGAAGCAATCTGACTCTGACGTGACACTGGAACGCGGGGGCGGAGTGTGGCTGACACCGCGGCAGGTCCTTCACAAGGGGGGCCACCCAGGCACTTGCCGGAGCTTGTCCCCGCAGACCCCGCCGTGTCACCCAGAGGGGTTCTCGCCCCGCACAGCGGAGTGGGCGCGAAGAGTAACTCCTGCCCATGTTTATTCATGCTCTATACTCAATTAGCTCAGAAGCAGTTGGAAGCCCAAGTTCAGAAGTAAAACTCCACCCAGGAGTCTCTTAAAAAATCCCTCTCCCAGTGGGAGGCTTTCTGGGAACAAAAGCAAACCCATTTAACTTATTATTGAAATTGATTATCCATTCTGCAAGACTCTGTTGCAGTTTGCCTGGAAAGAAGGCACATGACTGATGACGCCGGCGGGGAAAATGGGCCACAACCAGGCGGGGACCCTGCCGGTGGGAGACGTCGCACCGAGTGACTCACAACCACCCTTTCCCAGCGACCGGAGGGCTGGGCGGCATCAGAACAAACGTACAGCGTGTGTAATGCAAAATCACCTCCCCGTTGGCACAGCCATCCCCACAGGCACCAGAGCTCCCAGACCAAGCTTGAAATAGTGAGTCCGAGCTGGCGGAAGGAGGCCGGGTTCACCTTGTCTCCCTTCACCCACAGGGCTGACAGTGTGGGCTCCGGGCATCTCCGTCAATCAGAAGTGAAGGCACGTCAGGCTGCTGTGCTTGAGCAAGTGGCAGCCGCAGCGACGGCACGGGAGATGGCCGTGGGGCGCAAGAGAACCCGCAGAGGCCCGCACCACCTGGGGGTTCCAGGGAAGAGGGGCCACTCCCCATGGGAACCCGGCCTCCACACGACGCCTTGTACAGGGGCTGACAGGGGACACGAGACATCCTCTGTTGTAAGCACCCCATAAAATGGTCTTCATTTTGTAATATTCAAGCAAAAAATTGGCTCTTACCCCATCACCAGGCCAACAGCATGCTGAACAGAGGGCTGCTCCGTAAATCCGCGCAGCCCCGGAGACAGAGCCCCTCCCTCTGGGTGGTATTTGGCCTGGTGACTGGAAGGAGGGGAAGGGGATTTAGACACACACACACACACACACACACACCCCACCAGGGCTCACAATCCATGAGGCATGATCTATGATCAGGCCCAGAACCTGCATCCTGGGGGAACCCTAAATGAGGGTCTTTCCCTCAGCCCACCGTGTTCCCCAGACAGTGGGGCAGCCCTGCTCTGTGCAGGGCCCACCCTGGGGGAGCTGCCGGGCTCAATGGTACGGCAGCTCATGCCGCAGAAGGCACTGGCCCCTGTATGCTTGCACCAGAGGTCAGGAGAGTGTGATCGTGGGGTCCTGGGGATGTGGGACCAACGCCTCCAACCCCAACAGAGCCACTGAGCAACGGGCCAGGTCAAGCCCAGAGGACAGGGTGGCCAAGGAGGGTGTACCATAGACTCAGCCAGGGCAGTGCGGCGAGGGGGCCGGCGGCCCGCTGGGGGACAAGCCATGAGGAGCTTCATGGCCAGGGGCCCGCACGTGCCCCCAGCACCACCGTCAGCAGCACAGCGGTCCCGGGAGGGGCTAGTGGGGAGTGTGGGCTAGAGAGGCTTCTAAGGCGATAGAGGCCAATGCCAGCCTGGAAGGAGGGCTCGGTGTGCAAAGTGGAAGAGAGATGATGTCCTTTTAGCAATTAAATACATCAAATTAATCATGATGCCACTTTGGAAAACTCAGGTTCCCAGCAGAAACCAGAACTCCACTCAGAGGGAGAACTGGGGAAATTAATGAGAGAGCTATTTGCAGAAACAAGAGCAGGACAAGCAGCTACCCGCGACTGGAGTCCAGAGCCCGGCGGCGGCAGGAGCCATGGCCACCTCCAGGTGGAGGGCAACTGGCAGCAACGGTGGGTGCTGGAGCCACGGCTCGGAGAGGGCAGAGAGGATTACACCTTGTCTGCTCCTGCCAGGACTTTCTGGGACGGAGGAGGGCAAAGCAGGGATCTGGGGCTGGGGTGGGGGTGCCGGTGGAGAGTAACCAGGGCCCCTCTCACCTGGGGAAACATCAGAATGCCCCCAGCAGATGCCAGCTGGCTCCTCCTGTCCCTTGGGACTCGGGTGACGACAGATTCCTGTGTGTCTCTTCTGACTCTTCCGGAGAGCTAGGGTAGGGCCAGCAGCCGGGCTCCCTGGGGCTGCCGCCCAGGGCAGGGAGCGTGGATCCGCCCATTCACCACGAACTAAGAGCTGGGGAAGGGGCACCGGGGAGGCGCTGGCCTTGCTGAGGGCGGGACCCAGGTACGGGGCCAGCGTCTCCACGGAGTCCTGGCCACAGCTCTGAGAGGAAGGCCTTGCTGCCTGGGTTACAGAGGAGGCAAAGCATTGTTTGTAGTAGGTCAGGGGANGAGCGCTGGGGAAGGGGCACCGAGGACCCTTGCTGAGGGCGGGACCCAGGTACGGGGCCAGCGTCTCCACGGAGTCCTGGCCACAGCTCTGAGAGGAAGGCCTTGCTGCCTGGGTTACAGAGGAGGCAAAGCATTGTTTGTAGTAGGTCAGGGGAGTGATGGGGACAGATGCAGAGTCTTGGGGCAAGGGGCAGACGCAGGGCAGCTCCCAAGGGAGAATCCTGAGGCCTCAGCCGCGTCCTGGTTCCGGATTCCAGAACTTACCAGCCAAGCTCTGGTGTTCCGTGAGCCCGGGCCCCACACAGCAGGTGGGAGGCTCCAAGAGACGAGGGTCACAGGGCCCGGGCATGTGTGAGGGACGGCACGTGGTGGGGCTCATCCCGGGAAGGGGCTGGCCTGGTGCCAAAGCTGGCTGGGCCGGGCGCAGCGGCCCCCGTGTGCGATCCTGGGTCCTGACCGCTGGGCCAGCAGCCACGTGGCTCGGCCTGCTCGCCTGGGGCTGAGGGGCCAGGGCTCTGCTCCCCCCTCCACGTATTTAAGGCCCAGCGAAGAACAGTCTGAAAGGGAAGTAACTGGACCAGCCCCCTCCTGCCTGGAGCCGTGAGGGGCACCCCCGGGCCCGTGAGTGAGCTGCACACGGTGTACGCGGTCTCCCTGTCACGTCTCCGCAGCAGTGTTTGCGCCCTGATTGTTTTTGTTTTCCTTCTTCCCAAACATCCCTTTTCCCTTGAGTCTGCCTCCTCCCTCAGATCCTCCACAGCCTTCCTGTTCAGCGTGTCTCATCCACAGACGACAGCAGGTGCCCGTGGCTCCCGTGACGTTGTAGAAACCAAGTCTGAGCTGAAGCAGGGGTGGGGGGAGGCGAGGCAAGGTCACACTGTGGACCACAGGGTCAGAAGCACCGGTGGGTGCACGGAGCCCCCACAGCCAGGGACTGATGGCTCGGGCGCTGCACTAGGATTCGGGAGGCCCCCTGGGACCTGGGGCAAGTCACCTGTTCTCTCAGTCCTCCCTGACCAAACCCAGAAAACCAGCTGGTAGAAACTCTGCTGACACCCCCCATCTCAGCGGGGCTCAGAAACCGGGATCCAGTCTTCCACCGACACATGCCTCCCCGGGCCCGCACACTGCGGGCCTCCTGACATCTGCTCAAGGCCCCCATCCGGCCTCCCAGGTCCAGGGAAACCTCTGGGAGGCCCCACCTAAGCCTGCTGTGGACCCTGGACTGCCAGGCCGCAGCTCCGAATCCCTCTCCACAAGCTCCCGACTGGTCCATGAGGCATTCAGCACATGGCCCAGGGCCCTGGAGGGGCAGCAGCCCGGGGCTCCTGGCTCATTCCGTGCTCAAGGCCAGAAGGCACATGTTCCCTCAGGCTGACCCTCTGCCTCCCTCTTCCCAGGACCTGTGATGACCTGGGGCCCACCCACGCCACCCAGGGTAACTCAGTGTCACCTGCAAGGCCCCTCTTGTCGTGGGAGCTCACATAGATTCAGCCAAGGGCAGTGCGGCGAGGGGGGACCGTCCTTCGCCTTCCCGAGCGGAGGGGAGCGAGAACTTGCAGGCAGCCGAGCACCCACATGGATTAAAAGAAGCCAAGGAGACACGGGGGAGGGACAGAACCCAGCTCCCCCCAGAGCTCGGTGAGGCTTGGACCTCCAGGCCCCAAAGTGCCTCCAGGACCACCTCCTCCCCAGCCGGCTTTCTCCCACCTGCGGGATTCTGCTTGTTGTCCACAGGACACTGCCCCTCCCTCCTGCGGCCCTGCACAGGGGTCTTTCAGGTTTTCCCAGCGCTCTCCCCTCCCCAGCCTCTTACCCCCTCCTCCCCGCCCTCCCTGCCTCCCACATGCTGGAGGAGCCCTGAGATTATTAGTATTTTGCATGAAAAAAGCAAGCAGAGCGGCATCCCCCATCCATCCTTTCTCTGCTAAACAACATAAAAACCTCACCAGGTGTTTTGTGAGGACAATTCTTCATAAATTGAGCTCTGCCTTTGCCGGTCTGGGGAAAATATTTCTTTAATATGTGGAGCGATAATGGAGAACGCGGTTAATTACAGCCCAAAGACATAAAACACACCGGATTGAGACAGTGAATTTGGAGCTCCCGATAACGGTACACAGCCAACATCGAAGATGGAAAATATCCAGAAGGTACTCGGGGTTTTGCTGCGGACACACGTGGCCATCAATCAATGTTCGCTCCCTCTGACCTTGATTTCCATTCACGTGTCCTGTTCCCAAGACAAGCAAAATGCAGCTACGTCTTCTGGGGCGGCCTGCTCTGCACACACCCAGCCCAGGCACAAGGGCCAGACTCTGGCCAGCCTCCCCCCACACTGCAGCCCCAAGCCCTTTTCCAAACTGGAATGCTCATCTCCCATCCCGGGCCTTTGCCTTCCTGATCCCTCTACCTGCCCCACACACTGTCTCTAGGCAGCTTCCACAGTCCAGCTCAGCTGCCGTCTCCTCCAGGAAGGCCTCCAGATTTCTCCTTTTTCTGCCCAGCACTTGTTTTGTCCACAGCAAGATGGCAGTGTGCTTTGGCTGGTACCTGCACACCCTCTGTCTCCCCTGGGAGCTTCCACACAGAACCCTGACCTGGAAAGGCAGCGAGCACACCCACCCCCCAGCCCCCACCAGGCCAGGCATCAAGGCATCAGATCCTTGAGGCTCCACGTGCCTGCATGAAATACTCAGTCTCAGTGTGTGAGAGCATCAGAGAAGGTCAGCCCTTCAGCCATGTGACACCCTGACTTCCTGGAGGTCATGCCCCCACCTGGCCTCCGCTCGCATGTCCAGGACACGTGTCTCTCGGCTCCAGCCAGCTGCTGCAGGAGGGAGGGCTGTGGGGAGGCAGAGCCCCGGGCAGGTCCCCCCTTCCTGGGCCTCAGTCTCCCTATCTGCAAGATGCCAGGTGCTTCCATTCTGAGACGGTGCTGCGGCCAGGGGTCCTGGGGGTTCCTGGGTCTCTGCTCCGATGACTCACACATGGCAGCCTTGGACTGCAGTGCCAGGACCCTCCGGGCCTGTAGGCCATTGGAGGAAAAGGCCCCGCCTCCACCCACACCGACCGGGTCACAGGATCCCGACCCACTGCTCTCGCGCGTCATGTGGTACATGCCGTGTGCCATAAGCACACACACCACACACCTAGACAGATGCACATGCATGCCATGCACACATGTACACACACACACATGTCTACACATACACACCACATAGACCCACATACATACACATACACCATACATACCCCCCACGCCATACCTACACAGACGCACATACACACCACACCCCCCCACACACACACACACTGCATACACATGCACATACACACATGCACACACACCATACACACACTCCACGCACACCCACACATATTCCACACATACCACACACAACCTCCCCACCTCTGGTCTGTTGCCCCCACCGAGGCAGGAGCTCAGGGATACAGTGAGGGACAATGGTGCTTAATCCCCTAGGGCAGACCATCTGCAGAAACTGTGCCCAGGGAGTTGGTGTCACATGGGGGTACAGAGCTCAAGCTCTGGTGAAGAGGAACAGAGCCCTTCAGGAGGCAGCCATGAACTTGGGCAGGCTCCCAGTCCCCTCCGTGCACAGACTACTGCTGTTCAGGGTGTCCGAGTGGTTCCCCAAGCTGCTGCCCCGTGCTGGGTGCTCACCATAGAGCCTGGGAGCCCATGGTGCTCCTGGTGCATGCCTACTGGCATCCCTGTTACTGGCCTTGTTGCATGCTGCTCCATGTCAGCCAGGACTGCAGCTCATAGGAGGAGAAACCAAGCCACCTGACCAGTGATGGGCAGAGAGAAAGATAGGCCCAACTCACAGCTTGGTTCCCAACCCCTGGATCTCTGATGTTCTATTGCTGTATAATAAGCTACCCCAAACTTAAGTCCTAAATCCAAAAAGCACAAATCAAACAGTTCTATTTGCTCATAGCTCTGGGTCAGGACCTGGAGCAGGGCCTGGCAGGACAATTCATCTCTGCCCACCATGCTGGGGCCCCAGGTGGCTCCTCAGTCCTGCAACAATAAGATCATCAACCACAGCCCACCACTATCCCAGAAGAAGACAGCTAGCACCTATTGAGCACCTGCTGCATACACACCAGGCTCTGAGCTAGGCGCATGGCATGCTGAAAATTATTAAAAAACCTTATTGAGATTGCAGTCAGGAGGAAGGCAGGGGAGGCCTCGGGCCCAGCACCCTTGCCAGCTGCAGACCCAGCAGGATGAGAGACCCAGCTTGCTCACATGGCTACTACTCCACCAACCCAGGAGGAAGGAAGGTTTCTTCCTTCCCCAGCAACAGCCCAGCCAATCAGAGGCAGCCGCAGCTCAGCCAATGAGAAGCCACTGCACTTCCAGCTCCCAGTTTACTCCAATGGACTTTCTGTTTACATCAGCGCTCCCAGTCCCCCTTTCTTGTATGAAAGAGCCGGCTCTGCGGCTGCTCGGGCTCGCCTGTCCTGGATTGCAATCCTCTGCTGCTCCCGACTCACTCATCTTCTGCTGGTAAGCCAGCTGGCAGTTTTATTTTTAAGGTGAACACTACACATCATGCCTGCGCTCTGGCTCTGGCTTCCCCATGGGCCTCCGGCCGGATGGAGGAGGGTCACTGTTCTCATCCCGATGAGGGTTCATCAAAGTGGTGAAGCCACACACGGCAGCTCAGCACACAGCCCCCAGAGGCCACTGCGGGGAGGCCTCGGCTGGCACTGAAATCCCAGTCCGCCTGACTCTCTCCGACCTGTTCTGGCTCCTCCGGACTCCAGCGCTTGGCCAACAGCCTCCGCTTGCCAAGACGTCCCTGGAGGCCCTCATCTGCAGCAACTGGGGGGGGGAGGGGGATGCTTCGGTAATGGGGGGATGGTCACGTGAACAAAGCTGGTACACGGGAGGGCAGATCTCCAGCATCAGGCGGCGAAGAGCTGTGAGCTCACGTCATGATCCCCTGTCCCTCACGGGGCACCAGGGACAGACACCCTGCCCGCGGTGGCCGTGTCCGTCCTCCAAAGCCTCTCGCAAATGTTGTTTGACCAGATGCAGGAATAGAGGGTACTTGACGGGGCCTGGGTCACCCACTGCCGTTAGACCTGCCTCAGTCCCCCCGTGGGTCACCTTGGAGGACAGAAGGCACCCACTCCCCACCCCACCCAAAAGATGAGTCCACGTCCCAGAACCTGTGTGACCTTCTTGGAGGGTCTTTGCAGATGTGATCGAGTTTCGGATGTTGAGAAGAATCATCCTGGATTATCCCCGAGCCCTAAAACCAGGGAGCATCCTTATGAAGAGAGAGAAGAGAAGCATGCCGATGGGAAGAGCAGAGACCACGTGATGAGGGAGGCAGGGGTGGGTGAGGCAGCCACAGTCCAGGAGCGCCTGGAGGATGGAAGAGGAAAGGAAGGGTCCTCCCCTAGAGCCTCCAGAGGGAGCACAGCTCTGCAGACATCCTTCTTTTGAACTTCTGGCTCCAGAACTATGGGAGAGTCAATGTCTGTTGTTTGAAGCCTCCAGAACCTGATAGACCATCCGAGGTGCCCAAGGTCACTGGAGTGGCTGGGTCATCCCCCACTGAGAACCAGCACAGCTCAGGCTAGGCCTTTCAGGAAACCAATGTGAGAACAGTGGCCCTTTCCGGACACCCCGAATCCTGAGTGAGGTCTGGAGAAAGGCAGGTGGGGGCAGAGAATCACTGAGCTTCTGTGACTCAGGCCCCAGGGTGGTGAAGCCGCCTGTGGACTAGGAGTGAGAATGCTGCCACAGTGCCCACGGAGCAGGAGACGCCCCAGCCAGGGCAGCTGTTGTCCCTAGACCTTTAAAACAAAGCAGGAGAGGAGGGCCACAGAGAGCAGGGAGAATGGCCCACCAGCTCGATAAGCGGGAAAACATCTGTGGCATAAATAAAGCCAATGCCAGTCAAGTGGTGGAAGGAGCCAGCCGGCCGTTTAGTATTGATAAACGGCTCATTAATATGGAACTTTGCTTCATCTAGCATTTCTTATGGCCAATTAGCAGACACGCTTCCAGCACACTTTAGACTCTCGCAAATTAATGGTTATCTATTTTCCCGGGACACGCATGGCAGAGGGTTTCTGGGGGCAGCTCTGGGCTGACCCGCGGAACTTTGTGGAATTCTGCTCACAGAGTGGAGAGACCGGGGACCCACGTGCTAGGCAGCGAGGCCATGGGCACAGGAAATGCCCGAGACCCTCAGACATGCCACTGCGGGGACGTCCTCAAGTTCCTTGCCCACTTTTCAAACCAGCCACTCACCCCCATCCCTCTCCCCAGGTGATTCATGATGGCCTGTGTGTGTCACAAAGTAAACAATGGGATTGTGCCAGCAAGAGTTATGGGGGAAATAAAGCCATCTCTCTCCTGGCCTGAACAGATAGCGGGAGTCACAGCAAGGCATTAAGCATCCTTTGCGGGGCAGAACCACGTCAATGTGCATTTAATGCACCAGGCTGTTTACACGGTTGGATGTTGGGAAATCTGACCAAGAAGACAGCTGCGTCTTTGCCGCTGGTCCCTAGAGGGGGCTTCCTGGGAGTGGTGGGAGATGACTGTGGAGCCCCGGCGGGCCGTCAGACCTGGAGTCCCGCTGCCCTGCAGCCACAGCCGTGCCACCGTCCTGAGCCTCGGTTTCCACAGGTGGACATTGGGGCCACAGCTGGCAGAAAGGCCCCAAGTAAGACAGAGTGTGTCCCCCTGGACCTGCCAGGAGGCACTTCGGGCCCAAACCAGAGCCCCTGGAGAGGGAGTGTCCCCCACCCAGCCCAGCCCCGCCCCAGCGGACATGCGGGGATGTGTGTGCCACCGGTGTAGACACTCTCAGTCTCCACCACCCATGGCCCAACACGCATGCTCCCAAGGGTCTGCCTTCCCCCGGAGCAGGACCCCCAGGGCCCATCTCGGAGCCCCCAGCAGCAGCCCAGGGCCTGACACACAAAACAATGGATGGGTGGGTGGACAAACTGTCATACACAGATGCCCGAGGCATGTGCGCACCTGTGCAAACACACACCCACACAGCCAGCCTTTCCCCACCCGCCCAGAGCGGGCCCCCCGGCTCTCCCTGACCTGCCCCGCTCGCCTCTGGCCTCTGGCTCCTGCACAACCTGCCTCAGCGTCTCCCACCTGCCAGGGGCTGGGGGCCAGCTCCTTCCCCCACCGTACACAGATGCCCTGGGGCCGCCGCTGGCAGCCTGTGGGGCAGGTCCCTCGCACCCCGACATCCTCTCCTTTGGGACGTCCCTTGGCTGTGGGACAGATTGATCCCACACCAAGCAGGATGACTCTGCTGGCCCTGAGGGCATGGAGCTGAATGACAGATTTATTCTTGTCCAGCCGGAAGTCTAACACCTGTGTCTCTGGGTGAAAGTCGAGGTGTGGGCAGAGCTGGCCCCTCCGAAGCTTCCAGGAGACACCCTGTCTCCCTGCCTTCCCAGCTCCGGGAGGGAGCCCCGGCAATCCTCAGCTCACAGCTGCTTCCTCTGTCCTCAGAGACACGGTGCCAGCCTCCACGTTTCCCGCCACGCCTGGGGCACACGGCTTTCTTCTCTGCCGATGTCAGTCACCCTCTGCGCTGCCTACTAGGGACCCCTGTGCTGACATAGGACCCGCAAATCAGCCAAAACCATCCCCCAGCTGCCAAGCCTTCTGCTATAGAAGGGTGACGTCCATAAGGTTCAATCTACAGGGATCGTGGTGTGAATGTCATTGGGGGGCACCGTTCAGCCTGGTTCACGGCTGCGGTTCTACCAAAGCTGGGGCCAAAGAGGTTCTGGAGAAGGATTGGGGCTTTAGGATCACTGATCCCTGAATGTGGGCCCAGACACACTTTTGCACGGGCATGTGTGCAATGGACGATGGTTGAGACGCCCACGGTCCCCCTGCCCTCCCTTGGCCTGTCCCAGGTGCCCCGCTCCATACTCTGTGCACCTGTGCCCCACCTGGGGTGCTCCCGCAAGGTCATGAGCTCCCACGCACCTGCACGAGCATGCCCTCTCTCCAGACTGGGCACAGGCACACTCCTATTCCTCCATCAAGACCCAGCCCGGCAGCTGCTCTCCTGACCCAGTTAACGATTTCCTTCTCTGCCTTTACTTAGTATCTTTAAAGGTAGAGCCCGTTTGCTGTAAGAAGGTTTTGCTCATCCGCCTGTCTCCCAGCTGGACTGGGAGCCTTGAGCACAGACAGCAGGCCGGTGTCTCCCTCCTCTGGCGCCCCTGGCTCACAGCGCAAGGCCTGGCCCGTCGGGCATGTGGGCGTGTGGATCGAAGGTGTGCAAGCATACCACAGGGGCGGGAGGCAGAATTTCTAGCATGCACCCCCAAAGAAGCACCCCTAATCCCCAGAAGCTGCGAGTTCGACACAGTATCACTCCTGGGATCCTTTTATGTTATCCACCACCATTGACCTTGAGATAGAGCTTACTGGGTGGGCCTGGCCTAACCAGGTGATCCTTTAAGAGCAGAGCACTTTCTCTGGCTGAAGGCAGAAAACAAAGAGATATGGGGGCAAGGAAAAGACCCAGTGCCCTATTTCTGGTTGTGGAGGGCCACGGGAGCCACGTGAGAAGAAACGCAAGTGGCCTCCGACCACATGAGCCACTTGCCTGGCAGCCAGCAAGGGGGCTGGGCTTCCCAACTGCAGCTGCAGGGAGCAGCTGAGCCAGCTCAGAAGCAAGCCCTTCCCTCAAGCCCCCAGACAGCAGCCTGACCCGGCAACACCTTGACTTCAGCCCCGTGCGGCCCTGAGCAGGAAACGCCGCAGAGCTATGCCGAGCCTCTACAGAACTGGGCGCTGCTGGACGGGTGTTGCTTTAAGCCGATAGCAGAGTTCATTTATGGCACAACAGCAGAAACCTGACCCATGAGCCTGTGAGCACTCTGGGGCACGTGTGTCGGTGAGCACCCTAAGTCAGCAGTCAGCACGCGGAGAAGACCGCACACGCCCACGAGAGCCCTGTACACGCACACGCCTGGCCTTTGCACACCTGGGCAGCAGTGACCAGCCTCGGGATCTGCGGAATCACAGTCACAGCCTTAGACCCTGCCTGTGCCCCTCCCAGGTGTCCCTGTCCCTGCCCACACAGCGGCGGTGCCCGCCCTTGGATCCTGTGAATTGTCCTAGGAGTGGCATGAGATGGTGAGGTCTGGGGAGTCCTGTGGCCACCAACAGCCCCAGCGTCCAGATGCTGCCCTGGACCCAGGATGCTGGGAGAGCTTGGGGAAGGCCCGCAAAGGTAACTAGGTGCACACACGGCAGGCCCGGCCCGCCCCTTCCCTAATTGCCGCACTGTCTGACGACGGCAAGTGCATCGTGAAGACTGTTCGTGGGGATCTGTTTTGGGATCTGGAACCGGGCACCCAGCACAATCCTAGTTCGGTCCCACTGGCCAGATTCCTGAGTGCATCACCATGAGGCTGAGTGATTCCCCACAGAGCCCTCAGCCCGGCCCCGGCAATGGCTCACATACAGCCCGCTCGGCACACTCAGGGCGCTGTCCTGCATCACCCACCGTGACCCTACAGACCCAGGATGCGCAGACCCAGGACGTCAGGCTCGGGAGCCCCAGCCTGGGCTCCACTCACCCCTGCGTCCCAGATCCAGGCCACCGGCCTCTCACATCCGCCCGTGAGTCATGTCTGTGTGCCGGGCAGCACCCCCGACATAGAGCGGGAGCCACTCATACTTCTATCTGACACATGAGGAAAATGGCAGCTTTCCCAGATCTGCACCCTGGCAAGGCTCAGGCCCGGGCTCGCATGAGTCTTACTCCTGAATCCAGAGTCCCGAGTCGGTGCAAGCCGGTGCAGCATGCCCAGGACTTGGACAGAGAGGGTGTGGGCTCAGATCCACGTCCTGCCTCGACCGTGTTCTTTCCCCTCCACGCTGGGCTGAGTGCTCCTGACCACATGCCAGGGAGAAGTCTTGGCCGCTTGGGCTCAGGGAGGGACCCGCCAAGCCCCGGGTCCTCGGAACTCTACAATCATGTGTCCCGTGGAGTGGCTGAGTCCCACGCCAGCAGGCCATGAGCTGCGAAGGCCAAGCCCTTCCCTTCCTGCCTCTGAGTTCCCGTCACTCTGCGGGCATCAGTAACTTTGGCCACGCGCCCAGGCCCAATCCGACCCTCTCCGAGTGCAGCTTAAACCACAGGCGTGCTCGAAGTGCCTCCGAGGGACCTTCCCCCTGGGCTGGCAGCAGCCTCGGAAAGCACCTGGTGCGAGATCTGGAGTGGGGAAGCCGCTCTTGTGGGCTCCTAGCGCAAGCAAGACAGCCTTGTGGGAGGCCTGGGGCACGGTGCTCGCCCCCTGCGCAGTGCACCTGCTCTGTCCTTGAAAGGACAGAGGGATGGGTGAGCACAGCCCTGCAAACAGGCTCCCCCAGTGCCGAGCGAGGCCCCGTGGACGGTGCACCCCATGACCGTGGAGGGCCCACTCCACCTGGGGAGCCTCTGATTGCTGCTGCTGACACCTGGCCTCGGTGGCCTCATCAAAAACCGTCCAGAATGGCCTCTGAGCAGGGTTGTTGCGAGCAAGAGGACACAGTCAAACCCAGGCCCCACCATGACCCCGAAGGCCCAGCTGACAGGGCGCAGGCGTCTTGGACTCAGGCCCCAGGAGAGGGACAGGCTCTGCTCACAACAAGCCCCCAGCCCACCTGCTGTCTCGAGCTGAGCAGGTGCCAGGTGAACAGCTGCAGCTCGGCCGGTCCCCATCACCGCCAAGCCTGGCAGGTATGGATTTCATGTCAAAAGTGGAAAGCAAAGCCTTTCCGGTTTGGCGGGTCTCAGCAGACCACCTCAGCTCCAGCCCAGGCCCACCTCCCGTCGGAGCGTGAACTCAGGGCTCCCGTCCTCTCTGCTCCTCCATCCTCATTCCAGGCAGACAGAGCAGCAGGGGCAGGGCCGGGGTGGACAGGCCGGGGTCGGAGGCAGCCGCTCCCCTGGTAGGGTTAGACACTGCACCCACCAATTTTGTTGGCAGACTCGGCTAAAAGCTGCCCCCTAGACATTCTATCCAATTATTTAAATCCCAGCCTCTCCGCTCACCATGAAGATTGGACAGGATTGGACATTTATTAGCTAACTGAATGGCTGTAATAAGATAGCAAATCCAAAGGAGCAGAAAATTAAATGTTCTTGAGTTATCTTATTGAAATTTCCCTTCTATGGCTTTTATTAGAGGCGACAGTGCCAGAATTTCAAAGATGCATTTTAAGAGACTTCTTTATGGGGTTGCCCTGTGAAAGCTGAAGGCATCAAAATGAAAGCAGCCAGCGAGCCATCAGGACAGACTACCTCCGGGCCAGGCGGGAACAGCAGCTCCAGCTCGGCGGCGCAGCTGGCTCTCCCGGCCGTCCCCGGGGAATTCAGAACACCAGCAAGCCCAGCTGATGGCTCTGCGGATGCAGACACTGCATTTTATTAGGAGAGTTCACTCTTTTATTCATTGAATTTTGATTACTTATTATCATAAGGAGATACATTGATTTCGTAAGCGAGGCAGGAAGACTAACCCACAAAATGAAGCTGGCCGTCGGCTCCCAGGCACAGGCTCCCTTCCAGAAAACAAGGACTCTGGCTTCCGCACGGACGCTTGCCTGGATGGAGATGTGATGAAGTCAGCACGGGGCAGGGTGGGGTTCTGCGGCCTCCGAAACCGTAGGGCCCAGCCCGGGGCAGGAGGACCTCAGCGGCACGATGCTGCGGAGGGACACGTGAGGTGATGCTCGCCCAGGGCACGGACCCCTCAGTGCAGGACTCCGCCAGGCTCCCCCACCCTCGGGACGAGCTTTCCAGAAAATGTAGCCCTATTCCTCATTACGGTTTCGTTTTGCCTGTGGACCATGCGGTATTATGATTTGTGCCTGATCCTAGTTTGTAAAGGGGACGACACGGACAGTGTAGCGTCACTCGCGGTCCCCTAGAAATGACAGAGCACGGGGAGAAGCATGGCATCCATCAGGAGAATGGAGCAAGGGGAAGGCGCGGCCCCACCCTGACTGGGGTCTCCAGGGGAAGGCACAGGTGAGGCATGGTAGGCGGGCCGAGGACTGGTGCGCTTTAATGATCCCAACAGGCCTTGGGGCCCAAGGGTGGCCCCAAGTGGTCCGGTCCCTGGCCCTGCGCGGTGTGGGAGTCAGGCAAGGAGGTGGCAGGGTTCATGAGTGAAGGGCATGTTAAAAGCAAGCTGCTTCCCCCTCTAGGAATTAGCTAGCCGGGGAGGGGCCGTCTCTCCCCAGACAGCACGGTCCCCCAGGAGGTCAATCTGTCATAAAATAGAGGAAATAAGAAGTACGATTAACGCACAGCACATCTTCCTTGCGCCCACAAGCAAGGAGGATCTATTCACTTTACAAGAAAAATTCCACAGCTGAGGACACAGACTGATCCCGGGATCAGGCACAGTGTGCTTGCAGAGTGATGCCCCCCCACCCCATGCTGTTCCAGACACAGAGGAGGAGGCGGGGGAAATGGGCCTTTCATTTCTGGGCCTGGAGTGTCTGCTGATGAGCAGGGAGCCGGTGTCCGGGTTGGGGGCTGGGGCAGAGGGATGGGCACTGTGACGGCCCCTTGGTAGCAGGTGCCGTCATGCAAGTAGCACGACTCTCTGTAGAGATCCCCCTTGTGCCCAGCATGGCGTGGGGCATGGGCTCAGGGTCAATCAAATGAACAGAGTCCTGTCCTCACCACCTGGCTGTCTGCCAGGATAGACGGGGACACCAGGACACCCCGACACAGCGTCCCATGTGACTATGACCGCGGCAACAAAGTCCCTCCATGGTGGATCTTCGGGCTCTCGGTGGTCCCACTAGGGCTCCACCCCTTCTAGACGCCACTTACAGACAAGGTTGGTCCCCAGAGGAGGACATCCAACGTGAGACTGGAGTGACCTGGGCGTCCCACCACGGACCGCAGACAAGCATGTTGCAGGCAGACGGAGATAACCTGGTGACGGGGAGCCTGCAGGGACAGCGTGTGGCTGGGGTAGAGCACGGCCCCTGGTGCAGGAGAAGCAGGCCCACACTTGGTCCCCAGGCTCCGATGGGTTTTCAGCAGCCATGCTGTCTTTGAGGGGAGTGCGGAGAGCAGAGGGGAACAGGGGAGAGAGTGAAGGAGCCCAGGGCTGCCCGGGGCATGTCACGGTGGGCCCGACAGAGACACGGGCCTGCGGTCCTGCTGCGGTCATGGCGCATCGGCAGCTTAGCAGCAAGTCGGACCTGGGTGGGCGCGGGGGGGCCACGGTCCTGCTTTCCCCCTGGTGCCCAGCACGGGGGGCCACGGTCCTGCTTTTCCCCTGGTGCCCAGCACGGGGGGCCACGGTCCTGCCTTCTCCCTGGTGCCCAGCGCGGGTCCCGCACGCACTTCCTGGTGCTGCCGTGACAGATGGCCGCACACCGAGCGTCAGCACCATGGAGCACCCTACAGTTTGGGGGTTCAGAAGCCCAAAATGGCCACTGCACCATGTTCCCTCTGGAGGTTCTAGGGGGAGTCCATCTTTTGCCTTTGCTGGCTTCTAGAGGCCACCCACGTCCCCTGGCTCATGGTCACCTCCTGCATCCCCAAACCTCTTCTTCCATCCGCCCGTCTCCTCTCTTTGATCTTCCTGCCTCCCTCCTATAAAGGCCTTTGTGATGACCGGGCCACGGGGCAGTCCAGGGCCATCTCCCCACAGCCACATCTGCCGTGACATGTCCAGCGTGCTCTGGGAATGAGGACGGGACACCTTGAGGAGGCCACCCACCCACCAGGCATAGGGCCTTACACAAGTAAGGGCTTGGGAAGTGTTTTAGGGGACATGGCCCCTCAACAGCCTGTCCAGATTTGGGGCACACGCAGGAGAGGGCTAGAAGCTTCTATCCTTGTGCCTGAATATAGGAGACCTGCCCTGGCCAGCCCAGCAGCAGATGGAGAAATGAAGTCTGTCAAGGGACAGAGCCCTAGTGGGACTCACCGCGAGCCTGAGGACCCACTGCGTGGAGGGCCCTCCAAGATCACCTGCCCCGGCCCACTCAGTGCCTTCCCCTCCCCAGCTGCTCCTTCCCAGTGTGTCTGGTCGTCTATGCCTCATGCAACTGGGGGCCCTGGGGCCAGGGGCAGCCACATCTCATTCTTGCTGCCCCAGGCCCTGGCTCCGAGGAGAGGCCCAAGACATGTTTGTTAGTTAGTGGGATGAATGAAAGACCAGCTGCTCCTTCTGGAGCTCTGAGGGAGAGCCCGCCTGCCCCTGGTATGCTCAGGGTCCTTGCCGCTCTGGGGCACGTAGGAGCACCGCCCCAACGTCTGCCTGCGTTGTCACATGGCCTTCTCCCAGTATGCAGCTCTGTGTCCTCCCTTCTTCTTCTAAGGACACAGCCATTGGATTTCGGGCCACCCTAATCCAGGATGATCTCCTTATCTCAAGATCCTTCACTAATTACATCTGCAAAGACCTTAGTTCCCAGTAAGGACACGTTCTGAGGCTTCTGGTGGACACGTGTTTTTGTGGGATGCTACTCCACCCCTACACCAGGAAAACCAGATGGGACAAGGAACTTGCACCAAACAGAACCAAGAAACAGGCTGTCCCCTGTCTCCCCATCACAGATGTCCCAGAAAGGGCTGAGAACCCCTGCGGTGGCAGAAGGAGGGAGGGGGCCGTGCCCTCAATCCTGTGCAACAGAAATTTAACTGCGTGAGTTTCGCTAAGAACTTTTATGAACTTGCCTCCCATCTGACACCCATTCCGGCATTCTGTTGACGCCTACTAAATCTGTCCACACTCAGGGCCGGGAAGAGTCATTCTTGCTTCGTGCATTACACAAGACATCTGTAAATTGGATACTCTTTTCCTCCCTTTAAAAAATAATTTCCCTCAACCGCGATACACAGACAATTTTACTCTGAGGAGTCCCGGCTGCGAGGCTGGAAATGCTGAGTGTGAGTGGAGAAGGCAGATGTGAAATGATCCCCCAGCCACCGAGGTGCTTTCTGGAAAATGCAATCAAATACTTGATAACTTGCTAATAGTATGGTTATTAAACAGTCTGCCTTCATCTTTCCCAGAGCAAGAAAATGTACAAGAATTTGCAATACAATGGAAAATGGGAGATTATGAAAACGGTCTGTTGTTAGTATTTACAGCACTTTACATTTCTAAAGGGTTCAAGATCACGCTGAGTTTCTGCCCACCCCCCAGCTCCTGCCAAGCTTCCCTCCGAGGGCTTGAGCGCTGCTATCAGCCCACATGAGACCTGCCCCTGCTTCTACTCACCCCTGCCCATTGCTTGCTCTCTGGGCAGGGCAGTCCTGGGAGCCTGGGGAGCCAGGGACACTTACAGACCTGACCTCAACCTGGCCTTCACCAGCTAGGCGGGCTGCTGGCCCCGGGTCAGTTAGTTAGCCCCTGAGTGCCTCCCTTTCCCTGTGCTCCAACTGGGAATGAAACTAGTGGCATCTCCCAAGGCCGTTGTGGTGACACGGTCCTGATGTGATGTGTCTCGATGAAAGTCAGCAGGGGAATTTGCACTCAGGGATGGAAAAGGGCAGCCCCTCACCATTGGACTAGAACACTCCCCGTGGTATGGAACCGAAGAGGAGGGAAGGGGGAATGGAAGGGATCTTGTAACAGGAATCACCCAAGGAAGGCACCAGGGCTCCCATTACCAGTCAGATGGTTGGCTAGGATCGGGGCCTTGGATTTTAAAGTTGTCCATCCATTCATTCATTCATTCACTTACTCATTCACTCCTTCATCCGAGTATGCCAGGCACGGTGCCAGACATGGGACATGAGTGTTCCAAACACTCTTGTGGTTCACCTGGTCTAGCATCCCTCCCCCCAAGCTGAACCTGTACTCCCCCCCAACAGCCAGCATTTTACAGGTAAGTAAACTGAGGCTCACAGAAGCATGTGACTGTCTGAGCAGGTCACCTGGCCAGTCCTGGAAAGGTAGGCACAAGAACCCTGCTTCTTGAACCCTGCTTTCTCCACTCTGTGCCACTCCAAACGCCAGCCTTTGGTTATGCCGTCCCGCAGACGGAGGAGTCCTTTCAGCCTGTATAAGCGAAGTTCCCCATACTTCCCCACCCAACCTGCCCATCGCCATCCCTCGATGGACATACCTATCCCCCAGAAAGGAAAGCTACCTGACAAAGCGTGTTGGATGTCCTCAGGACAAACACAAAGCCTAGAACAGTGCATATAGGCAGGGGGTGTCCCCAGGATAAGTAAATGAAGGGATAGAGCCTCATTTTGGTGTCTCCCTCTTCCTGGCATTATTCTGAGCCATGGCACCCCACCCTCCCTTCTCCCTTGGCCCTGACAAGCTGGTGACTCAATGAGCTTCAGCCCTCACTCAAGGTCAGTTCCCCATAGCACTGACATTAGGCCTTTTAATCTCCATAGCAGTTCTTTGCTCTCAGAGAGGAACCCCTGATATGGCTGGAGATATTACTGTCTCTGTTTTACAAATGAAAAGAAGTTCAGCCAAATTACTGGCTTTCCTGGCTCACACAGCCACAATCTCAACTCGAACCTGGGTCTGTGCTCTGGTACCCGCTTCCTACACACCAGCCATAACCGAGAGATTCAAATACCACCGAGGGTAACAGGATGCTTTCCATTTTGTCTGGGAGAATGCTCTTATGGCACCCAGAAGGGAATATAGATACGGAAAGGAGGGACTCTGGATAAGCTGGTGGTGCTGGAAGGGGAGGGAGATACTGCGAACTTGAGATTTCCAATGTTTAAAGACATGCCGATGAAAACGAACATAAAGGCATAAGTACACCTAATCTCTAAGTTTTCTCCCACTGAGAGGATGTAGCAGCCGTGACATCCCAGGAGCCATAAGCACACTCCATACCCAAATCTTGTCTGAATACCATTCTCTACTAACAAGACTTCGAGGAGAAATGGCTGATTCCAGGGCAAGGACAAGGAAAGTGCAAGTCCAGGTCGAAATATCTTGATGGGCTAGAATATAAGGAAGGGCTCAAAGAATGTTGGGGATGGGTCAAAAAGACTCAAAAACCACTTGTGCTACAAGGGACTGAATTTATAACCCCTCCTCAAAAAACAATCCAAAAATGGTCAACATGTATGAAAACAGTGGTTTGCGAGACACTAGACATCAGGCAACAAAAGATCCTGACAGATGGGAAATGAAGAGCCCCACGGCTTCCCCAGTTTNGGCAACAACAGATCCTGACAGATGGGAAATGAAGAGCCCCACGGCTTCCCCAGTTTACTCTTTGAGGGAGTTTCCAGGCCATGATTCTGGAGGGGTGGCCAGACAGAGCTCAGGGACTCCCTGAGTGCAGGACACAGAGCAGAGAGTCTGCAGAAAGCAGGGTGGCCAGAGTTCAGTTGACAGAGAAGCAGAAGAGAGAGCGGCACAGAAAGGGCATTCCAGAGATCTGCAGACGGTCCCCTCAATTAATCACATGAGTATGAGGAACAGTCCAAGGCCAGAGAGAGAGGATTAAAGGTAGCAACATCCAATTCACAGACACACAACTGGGAACGGTGCCTGCCTGCCTGCATGCACCACCACCCCCTCCCCAACCAGACAAAAATCTCATTATTCACCAGACATCAGGTTGATACTCAGAAGTCCTGTCTCGGTAGTGGAGAATAATCAGCTCTGAACTGAACGCTGTTCTGATTCCCACCTGACAGACCTTAAAAAAGCAGGACTGGAAAGGACCAAACTATTTCAAGCAACTTAACCGCATCCCAGAAAGAAAAGCTCTAGAATATTTCTAGGAATACAAACTATTCAGCATCAAACAAGATAAAATTCATAATACTTGGCNTTCAGCATCAAACAAGATAAAATTCATAATGCTTGGCATCCAGCCAAAAATCACCAGGTGTGCAAAGAAATAGGAAAATATGACCCAGGATGAGGAAATAATCAATTGAAACTAACCCAAAACTGACACAGATACTAGAATTAGCAGAGAAGGACATTAAGCAGTTATTATGACTGCATTCCATATGTTCAAGAAGGTAATTCCATATGTTCATGAAAGATGGGAAACAAAATGTCCCAAATTGAACATTTAGAGGTGAAACCACAAAGCATGGGATGAAAATACATTGGATCTAATCAGAGGCAGAAAGAAAGTTAGGAAACTTGAAGACATAGCAATAGAAACCATGCAAAACAAAGCACAGAGGCAAAAAAGAATCTTCAGAAAATGAACAGAGCATCAGTGAGCTATGCGACAGCTTCAAGCAGCCTAATATATGTGTTATTTAAGGTCCTGAACAAGAAGGCTGTTGGGGGAGGGGGAAAGAAAAAGTATTGAAGAAATGGTTCAAATTTGCTGCTAACTATAAACCCCCACGTCCAAGAAGCCCCATGAGCCCAAGCACAAGAAAATGAGGAAAACTACATGCGGACACATCATAACCAATTTGCTCAAAACCAGTAACTAACACAACAATCTTAAATGTAGCCAGAGATAAAAGACATGTGACATACAAAGGAACAGATACACAACAGCAAATGTCTCTTCACACAAAAAGTAGGAAAGCATTTCCCATCAAAAATGAGGCAAGAAGACAGAAGAGCAACACCTTTAAAGTCCTGAAAGAAAAAACTGCCAATCCAGAATCCTGTACTCACCCAGTATATGACTAAGAAAAGGATTTCTGCTCTCGCTGCTTGCATTCAACATTTTACTAGAGACGTTAGCTAGTGAAATAAGGCAAGTAAAAGAAACAAAATGCATCTCAGATTACAAAGGAAATTGCAAACTATCTTCCTTCACAGACATAATTGCCTAATGTAGAAAACTGCATGAAATACTCCCTCTAAAATACCTACTAGTAGTAATAAGTGAGTTTAGCATGATTACAAGACACAAGATCCACACAAAAAAATTAGTTGTATACCTATATATTAGTAACAAACACATTTTGAAATTAAAAAAAAATAACGTTTACAGTAGTATAAAAATATGAAATGTTTAGAAATAAATCTGACAATAAGTATGAAATATCTACAAATTGAAAACTATAAATCACTGCCAAGAGAAATCAAAGAAGACAAAACACAGAGAGACATACCGTGTTCATTCACGGAAAGACTCGACATTAAGATGTCAGTCCTTCCCAAATTGATCTATATATTCAACACAATGCCAATTGTTTTTTAAAAACGGGCACCTGGGTGGCACAGCGGTTAAGCGTCTGCCTTCAGCTCAGGGCGTGATCCCGGCATTATGGGATCGAGCCCCGCGTCAGGCTCCTCCGCTGGGAGCCTGCTTCTTCCTTTCCCACTCCCCCTGCCTGTGTTCCCTCTCTC
>NC_048232.1:88826655-88854957 GCF_002007445.2 Ailuropoda melanoleuca | reverse complement strand
ATAAAAATAAATAAATAAATAAATAAATAAAAATAAAAACAGCCATTTTTTTAGAAACTGACAAACTGATCTAAAATTTCTATGGAAATTCAGAGGACCTAGAACAACTAAAAAATTTACAAAACAAGAACAAAGCAGGGCCACTAAAATTTCCTGAATCCAGGACTTACAATAGAGCTCTAGTAATCAAGACAACATGGTATTGACAACAAATTAGACTAGTAGATCCATGGAACAGAACAGTCCAGAAATAAACCCAATGGATCCAGACATACGTGGACAACTGATTTTTTATAAAGATGTAAAGGTAATTCAGTGAAGAAGGGACAATCTTCTTCACAAGTGGTGATGGAAAAACAGATATGCGTATGAAAAGAAGTGTGCTTAAATCCATACGTCTCACCATATGCAAACATTAACTCAATGTACAACTGAAAACTATAAAACTTCTTGAAGGAAGAATCCTTTGTGATTTCGAATTAGGCTGTTTTCTTAGCTATAACGCCAAAAACAAAATCCAAAAAAGAAAAAAGAAAGCTAAATTTTCTGCTGTTTGAAAAATACTCTTAAAAGAATGAAAAGGCAAGCCACAGGCTTGGAGAAAATATCTGTTACTCATATATTAGACAAAAGACATGTATCCACAATGTATAAAGAATTCTCAAAACTTGAGAAAATGAAAGACCTAACTTTAAAAAATGCTAAAAATGTCAACAACAAACACTTCATGGAAGAAAATATACAGATGGTAAGTAAGCACGTGAAAAGACGCTCAACATCATGGCCATCGGGGAAATGCAGATTAAAAACCACAATGAGATGCTACTATGCAAATACTAGAATGGCTAAAATTAGGAAGACCAACTTTCCCAAGTGCTGAGGATGCTGTGGAGAAATGGGAACCTCTAGAAAGTGGAACTGAAACTATGAAAGCACTTTGGCCATTTTTGAAAATGTTGAACTCATACCAGCCATATATCCTGCCATCTCACCCCAAGGTATTTGCACAAGAGGCAGTGCAAGCACGTATCTATGCAGAGATGCGTACATGGATGTTCACATCTTGTGAATTACAATATTTTGTAATATCTAATTATACTTCAGTCAAGCTATTATAGTAAGTCACAAAAACCAGCTTGAAGTGGTTCCCACTGACCAACTTCGGTACAATATCAATGTCAAAGCAAATTGTAATAGTGACATATTATAATCCTTTGAATAGCGCTGAAACTTCTGAGCCTGTACAATAAGTATGTAACAAGTATATGTCAGTATCTACCATAATTAAAAATTATTTAATGAATTAACTAATAAGGAGAAGAGAAATGTCTTTCTTACAGAAGATTGCCAAATAATAAAAAGAGTAGAAAGAATGATAAAATGAGAAAATCGCCTTTCATCAACCTACATAGTAATAAGTACTTCAAGCAAGAAACATCAATGCAATGCTAAAACTGATGGTGGAAGTGGACTGGGAAATGGCATTCCATATAGTCTCATAGTATCTCCCCCACAGAATGCTTATAAACTGCAACAACAAACAAACAGTAAACTTACAGAAAAGGAACCTGGCAGACCATGTCTTCATCAGAAAATTGTGATAGATTATATTTTCCAAAGATGCCTCCAACATTATGTCCTGTCCCACATGCTTCTCTCATATGATCTTGACACTCTTCTCACTCAGTGATGAGATCTATCCCTCCCCCTTTTGAACATGGATGGGTCTGTGTGACTACCTTGACCACCAGAGTATGGTGGAATTGACACCTGAGGCAAGGTCATTAAAAGGTCACACATTTCCACGTTGTTTTCTTAGAAAATGCTCTCTGGGGAAGTCAGCTACCATGTCAGGAGTCCAACAACCTTGGAATGGCATGCTCTGGGAAAGCCCAAACTGGCCTGCATGGAGAGGTCCTAAGACTACAGATGAAGAGAGAGAAAAATCTCCAGCCACCATCTCACTGCCACCACATAAAAGACTCCAGGTCTGAAATTCCAGTGAGCCTTTTCTGAATTCCTGATATACAGACGTTTTATTAAGTGGTAGTTTTATGCTGTGAAGCACTGGGGTGGCTTGTTACACAGAAGTAGCTAACCGGGATGGTGAGAGAAATGATGGTAGAAATCACCCTCACGTGACACCCGATAAGATGTAGCAAGGGGGACACAACATCGCATATGTGATACCTGGCCAAAGATACACAACTGGCGTCTAATCATGAGGAAATATCAGACAATCCCAAATTAACAAACATTCTATGAAGTAACCGGCTTGTAATCTGAAAAAAGCATCAAGGTCATGAAAGTCAAGGAAAGACTGAGGAACTGTCCCAGAAAGGCTCTAAAGAGACATGACAAGAGCCTGCCGTGACTGGTGCTGGACTGGGTTCTTTTGTCATTGAAGGACATCACTCAGACAACTGCAGAAACTTGAATAGGGTCTGTAAGAGAAGGGGATTATTTTTGCAACTTTTTTTGGTAAGTCTGAAATTGTTTCAAAAGAAAAAAGAAAAGAAATGGCCTTCCTTGTGCTAAACTCTGATGAAAGGGCTTGTGTGTGCACAAGCCTCGGAAAGGAAGGTCATTTCCACTTCATTCAGGCTTTCTTCTCCCAGCCCAGGGGATTCATCTGGCAACGAGGTTCCATTTAGACACCTGGACCAAGGAAATGCTAGAGCCCCATTAGGAAGCTGACTTGGCCACAGAGGTCACAGGTGAGTAATCAGGGAAGAAGGTATTTGGGGGAAAAGGAGCCTCCTGAGGTCATCATTTTGCATATGGTTGTTAATAATGCAACATTGAGTCTATTAAACAGAGTAAAAGGTAACTTTGGCCTGTGGGAAAGAACCATTATGCAAATTCAGGCAGAAGCAAGCTTTTTAAAATGCACATATTTAACTAAAGCATTCAGAGTTTTGGTCATTAGTTTCTTTTAAAAATGTTCCCAGGAAAGCATTGTTTCCACCAATTGCCATTTTACAGAGAGCTAAAGATTTGGAATCAAATGAACCAGGGCACCAGCTCCATATTGTTGCTTTATCTACTGTGGGGCGTTGAGGATGCTACTTAAAGTCTCTGAGGCCCAGTGTCCTCACCAGTTGGGTTTGGTTTTTTTGTTTTGTTTTTTGTGTTGTTTGTTTTTTCCTTAAGCCCTTTTCAGACCTAATTAACAGTCTGGAATTCTGAATTAGTCCAGAATCTTCAGGGTGGTGCTGTCCAGAGACTTGTGGTGCTGAAGCTCACTGTTGCCAGACCCCTGGCATTAATGTGCCCTCTCTGAAGTATGTCTCCGGAACCCACCTGTACTATCCTATCTGTGGGTGGCAGAATGTCTGCTCTGCAGCCATGGAAACAGCTCTCAGAAAAGCAATTAGTGCACAGGTGTGTACTTTAGATTTGCGATATTTTGAATTTATTTATAACTGTAAAAGCAATTAGTCTACATAATGAACTAATCACTTACTGGAATTCGGAGTTCTTTTGGAGCTCCATGTAACACACACGTATGGAGCAAAATCTAGTTTTCTAAATGCTGATAATTAAATCAACTCCAATTTCATTGCAATTAGATTGAGCACAACTATCATAGATTTCAAAATTGCCTTGTGGGGTTTTTTTTCCTCCCTCCTACCTGCTGGTTTAAAAAGGGATGTTAAGTGAGAATATACTAAGGTAAACAATATTTCTTTGGAGAACTTTCCACGGGAACATGTATTATCCCTATTTTACAATGATTTATTTCAAAAAGGTAAAAGCTAACTTCAACTTTTTTTTTTTCTTTTTTTGAAAGACAGAGAGAGAGAGAGCATGGGGGAAATGGCAGAGAGAGACAGAGAGAGAGAATCTTAAGCAGGCTTTGTGCCCGGTGCAAAGCCCAATGCAGGGCTCGATTTCAGGACCCTGAGATCATGACCTGAGCCAAAATCAAGAGTCAGATGCTTAACCAACTGAGCCATCCAAGTGCCCCAAGGCTAACTTCAAAAATTACTGAGTTCCTCTTGTGCACCAGAAAATTTGTAGTATGTGTTATCTCATTTAATTCATATGACAACCCAAATATATATTATCATACATTTACAGATGAAGACACTTGGTCTCAAGAAGAAAGTAAAAGGTAACAAAAAATAGTTACTGGTTCACCAAATGAGTGTCCATTATTCTTTAACATCTGTAATGATTCTAGGCAGGAGAAATGATTTACCTTTTTCAGATGAGACACCAGAAGGCCAGAGATACTAAGTAACTCATCCAGATTTATCCATAATAACTGATAGACCTGGATTTTAAACCCAAACCTGACTGGGTCCAAAGCCCAGAATCTTCCCAGGACACTCCAGCAAATCCAGGCTGCCCCGGGAAGCTGGCCATTCTGCATGTCCACTTAATGATCTCACACTCCTCTGCCAGGGCCCAGCTGCCATCATTTCCCCCACCACTTCACACAGGGAAAAAAGTATAACCCCCTGTGCCACTGGGCCTAAAGGGAGGCAGATACTGTCCTTGCCTGTCATTCCTGCTTCCGGCCACTCTCCCTCCCTTCTCCATTAAATGCACCAGTGGATTTCAAGCATCGGACTCTCCCACCTGCCACCTCTCCTTGTTCCTTATCTATTTGTGATCACTGCCACTTCCTCCTCAAAGATCTTGGCTTCTGTCTCAGTGTCTGTACAGCTGATATTTCACGATTCAGCCATAACCATTCCCTTGAATATATACCCTCAACTCCCATGTCCCTCTTCTCCTTTACCTTAGTCAGTTGGGCCAAACCACACCTCTGATCCCATCTGACCATCTACCTTCTCATGCCTGCACCTGCTCAGTTAGTTTGGCTGGAACAAAATGCATAACCATGTTGACAGGTCTCACTTTCAATCCTGGACCTTATGCCCACCAATTTCTACCACATTTGCTCTATTCATTTCTCTCCTATTTTCCTAGACAATGATTTTTACCTCCTCCTTTCTCCTGAAACCCCCAAGTGAGGTAGGACTAGAGAAGTCCTACCTCTCACCGGATGGCCTCGCTTTGTATCTCCCTGAGAAACCAGACGCACTCAAAAAAGCCCTGGCATAAGCTCTGCCTCCAAGACTGAACATTCCCTTTATCCACGTCTGGGCCTTCTCCCTTACCTCCCGTTCCTGTGCATGCATGCTCCTTGCCCATGGCTCTGGCAACATCTCCACTGGCCGTGGGAATCCATACACCCATACCTAAAAAGATACAACTCCAACACTCCTTCACTCTTACTCTTGGATCACTATCTTTCTTTGTCCTGCTGGGCATAGATCATTTCCATCCGCACACAAACATGCTACTATTTTTCCCATTTAAAACAGTTTCTCTTGACTGTACTTCCTCTCTATCTTCAGCCCCTTTACTGTAAAACACCTTGGAAGAGCATCTCTACTTGCTGCCTGCACTTTCCCTCCTCCCACTTTCTCTGTTGAATGCTCTCCCAGCAAGGCTTTCACCATTCCCATCATTGCAACACAATGACCTTTATCAAAGTCTCCAGTGACTTCCATGTGGCTATGTCCAACGGGCAATTCTCAGTCCTCATGGACCTGTCCCTCAGCAGCATCTGCAATGTCGATCACTCATGTTTCCTTCACTCATTTTCCTCTCTTGGCTCCTGGGAGTCCACAATCACCTCGTTTCCCTCCCGTTTCTCTAGTCCCTGCTACTCCTTTGCTGCTTCCCTTCCTCCCCCTGAACTCTCAGCGCTGGGATGCCCACAGCTCAGTCGTTGGGTCTCTCCTCTTCTCTGTCTACACTCAGGGGTCTCATCCAGTCCCGTGCCCAAATTTGTTTGTTTAGCTTTATGTATCCAGCAGCCTACTTGTAATACCATAATTTGGCACACCCAGTGTAATTTGTCCAAATCTCAATAGCTAGCACCCTCAATTCTGCTTCTCTCATGGGTTCTCCCATCTCAATAAATGGTCACTCGTGCTCAAATCCAGTCGCTCATGCTAAAATACTTCGACACATCCTTACTCTTCTCCGTCTTTCACACTCCGTCTTAAATCCATCACCCAATCCTGTTGACTCTAACTTTACCGCAAAACACCAGGAATCTACCCACCTGTCACCACTCTACCACTGTCACTCTGGCCCAAGCCACACCCACCCCTTGCTAGGATTTCTGCAGTGCCCGGCTAGCAGGAGCCCTTTAACTTATTTTTATCCATAATCAGAGTGTGCCTTTAAAAACGTTAAGTTACATGACATCATTCTTCTGCTCAAAGCCATCAGTGGTTTCAAAAGCCCTTGGTGTGAACCCTAAACCCCTTGCTCCTCCTCAAAATGCGGCATGTGACCTGGTCCTTCACCACCTCTCCGACTTCAGCTTCTCCTCCTTTTCTCCTCACCCGCTCAGTCCAGTCACACTGATGTCCTTGGTGTGCCTCAAACCCACAGGCACACGACCACCTGAGGACCTTTGCACCTGCCGCTCCCTCTGCCTGGAATACTTCTCCCCAGCCTCACTCCCTCACTTCCTTGAGGCCTTTACTCACAGACCACTTTTCAGAGAGGCCATCCCAGCCAGCCCACCTAAGAGTCACCTGACTCCTGTACCCCTTCCTCACTTCAGCCTTCTCCTCAATAGATCTCAACCTCCTTCTATGGATTTTATTCCTTTACTAGACTATAAACCTCATGAGGGCAGAGATGTGTGTCTGTTTTTTCCACTGCTCAGCTCCAGTGTCCAGCACACAGCAGGTGCTCAGTAAGTGTCAAATGAACAGCCCCTGCTTGAAACTGGTTTAGGGCATTTATCATATTTTATGGGACCTATTGGCTGATATGTTCATGTCACCCATGTGTTATTCCTTGTGGCATCCTGTTGGCGAGGTGACCAGGTAGAGGAAGGATGCAGCAAATATCTGTTCAATGAAAGAACTAGTGTGGAAAACTGCCACGTGACAGACCATCACAAACCCCGTGCTCAAGACGTTGACTTATTGTACCTCTTGGAGTTTAGTGTAGAGCTCTGGCATGGAAGGATGCGTCTCCACAGTGGCGTAAAATGTGTGGTCAAGAACCCACTCACCTGCTGTCATTCCACCCCCACACATCCCCCCCCATCTCAGCATCTGCACACAAGGGCCTCGCCACCCAAGATACCCCCCACGGCCCCCTAGTCCAGCCCTCCCTCCTGTGATCACCGTACCTTCCCAGACATAATGAACACTGGTGTTTTGATGTCTCCTTTTCAGAGATGTCATCCAGACCTCTTCCCCGCTTTGGGTAGTCTTGGCATCTCATGGTAGGCAAGAATCCTTAAACTGCTCGGCACAGCCCCACGTGGATCTAGCAACTCCACCATCTTGGACCCGATTTACCATTCAGGTGGTGACATCCTGCCCAGGATTGTCATCAGCAGGTGCAAAGGAGACGAGTGCCAGAGGTGCATAAAGCCTACACGGTACAGAGGTAAAGACAGAGAATGTGTCTCCAGCTCGCCACCGAGGCTGAAGGGAGCTTAGGCTGACTGCAGGCGGCAGGATGTCGGCACAGGTGTTATCGTCATAAAGACTTCCAACTGCAGGACTTCTCAAGTGAGGGGGAAAGCAGACAAAACAGGAAACATTCAAGATCCTTTATTTTTCATCTAGGAGCCCTGGATTCCATCATTACTCAACAATGTGAGTACTGATAAGGAAAGTGATATAAGTGCTCCATAAATAATAGTTGACACTTGTATGATTTTTTTTTCACTGTCAAGGCAGTTTTACGTTCATTATCCTATTGACCTGTCATGACACACCTGTGGGACAGGCATTGTCCTTATTCCCATCGCACGGAGATATTGGGGGGGGCGGTGGTCTGCTCCAAATCACCCCGGTAGCAGTTGGAAAGCTGGGATGAGAATCTTGGATTCCTGACACCAGCTGGTGCTCATTCCCCTTCTGGCCACGCAGGAGCGCCTCCATTCTGCACCCTCTGGAAGACATGGGGCGTCCGCCGCCGCCGGATGCCGCCTCTGTCCCAGAGAACCACTGAGAGCCCCAGGCAGCAGCTGCAGGCCAACGTGCAGCCTCCTTGGGGTGAGCCCCTCGATTTTACAAGTTACTCCATTAAAAGGAAAGGTTCAATAAATGCCGTGCTTTGAGTCAATGTAGCCGATCTTTCTTCCCCCTGGCGCTGGGGCCTGCTGCTTGCCCCGTGAGCGCACTAAACGCCTTTACGGCTTCATAATCACCCTGCACCGTGCTCTACGTTCACCTTGTTATTTAAACTCCAATAAAAGGTAAAATAAAAAAAGTTAATGGTCTAAAACTTGCTTTTTTGAACAACCTAAGAAGACATTTTACTCATAAATGTAAGTGAGGAAACGGGATGCCATTTCTGTGGTTATGAGACAAATAAGTACCTTCCCAAGGCCCCACAGCCATGGTGGGAACAGCCCGCCCAGCAATACTGGGGGCTCACGGCCGTGGTGCTCAGGCCCCAGAGCTCTCTACCCCCCAGGAGGCTGTTCTTCAGAGGGGAGGCGGACATCGCGCGGAAAGCGGCTGCTTTGCCGGCCCTCCTCCCGCCCTTGGGAACAAGGCATGACAACCTTTCCATTCTCCGATCAACAAGCCCCCCCCACCAGGCGCTGGGGATGGAAACACAGAACAAGCACAGTTCCTGCCCTCCGGAATCCCACAGCGGAGGACACGGGAACAGGGAAGGTACAGCACAACCAGCTACTATTGAGGAAAGACGCTCAGTCCAGCCTGGGCTTTCACAGGAGGCTTCCTGGAGGAGACTGGATTTACTCATGAATCAAGGATAGGATTGGCTGCGTGGGGAAAAGAAGGGAATCCCGGGCCCAGGGAAGAGTCTGAGCAAGACCGGGCAAAGCAGGAAAGCTCAGCAGGTCAGAGACGGGGAACAGCACGCGGCTGACGCAGGAGCACTGATGGGACCGACCCAAGGGAGACTGGGCAGGTGGGAGGCTGGCACGAGAGCCTCTGACCCTGGCAGGAGCACAGACACTTCTCCACTCCTCACGGGGTACAGGCATGGGGGAGCCCTGAGCAGAAGGTCCTGTGAAAGCCACTCTGATCAGAAGCTCACGTGCTCCCTCCCACCTCTTGCCCATCAAGCAGAACAGATGCAAATGGGCAGACAGAGAGAAAGAGAGAGAGGCGGCTCCTTCCTCCCCACACAGGCTCCCCCAGGACCACAGCTCCCCTGCATCACAAAGCTGGCCCTTGCAGAGGAGGGAGGGAGGAGGAGAAGTAGGGCTGTGCAGGGGCAGGTGAGGGCCTGAACACCTCCTTCCGACAGGGAGACCTGGGCTCTGCCTTCCTCCTCTCCAGATCCTGGGCCCTCCAAGCAGGCCCTCTTCCATTGCAGGGCCAGGCTGCTCGTCCTGCACAGACCATGTGCTCAGCACACGCCTGTATGATGAACAGGGTGGGGAGAGGGGGCCAGAAGCTTGCTTAGCAGCTGGAAGAGCAGCCAATTCTAAGAAAATCTGCAAGTACATTTAACAAAATATGCTGATTGGACCTCGAGCAAGCCCATGCAGGGTCTCCCAGAGAAGGAGTGCACTCCGCCCTCCACGGGACCTCGGCCTGCAGAGAGGACCGACCAAGAACACAAGTGACCGTGAGATGCTCGGATGCGCCTCCATGCACTCGCTGCTCGGCCCAGATGGAGCCAAGGCACGGCCTGCTCTTGAAGGGCACCTCCCACCCCAATCAACATTTCTTAGCATCCAAGCGTGGGATGCTTAGTGTGTGTGTCAGCGTGGCTGAGCCAGGTACTCGGTCAGACATGAAGATGTGTCTCTGAAGGTGGTTTGAAATCGGTGGACGCTGAGTAAAGCAGATGAGCCAGATGACCCTCCCTAACATGGGTGGGCCTCACACAATCAGTGGAAGGACACATAGGACAAAGAATGACCTCCCCCAGATGAGGAATTCTGCCAGCAGACAGCCTTCGGACTTGAACCACGACACTGGCTCTTCCCTGGGTCCCCAGCCTGCGTGCCCACTCTGCAGAATTTGGGTTCACCAGCCTCCGTATCACACGTGACAGCTCCTTGGAATAATCCCTCTTTCCCTCCATCTCTCCATGTATATATACACATCCCATTCGTTCTGCTCCTCTGGAGAACCTGGCAGACACAACATTGCTCTAAGCCCCCAGCATCTCCCCCGGCTGCCCTTTCCTGGCCGTCCCCACTGACATACAGCTCCTGTCCATGTGCAGAAAGTCCTTACTCTGGATTGGGGTCCATCGGAAGGGTCCCGCCACAGGGGTGCTGGGCTCCAAGGTGATGTGGGGCTTCTGGATATGGACCTTTTGGAGCTTGGGGGACCCTGTGGGTACACTGTGTTTTCCAAGCATTCTCTGTTCTCCCTGTCGTCATGTCATCTTCCGTGTGTCCCTTGGGGGGGGTCTTCCACCCCTTCCCATGGACCATGGGACTTGCTTTAGCCAAGCAAGTGTGAACAGGAAGCTTTAAGGGCATGGCATGTGTTCCTCAGCTCTGCCGCTCTTTCCCTTCAGTTTTAAGAATGGAAAACCCAAATTCATAGCTCCTCCTTCTAACCGGTTCCCAGAATAATGAAGAAACGGGAAGCAGAGCCACAAACAATCCACAGACAACAAATAACATGAAATAAACCTTTCTGTTGTGTCGTTACCGAGGCACACCTTAGCAGGAGCTAAGGAAGGCAGGCTCCGTCACCCCCACAGCCTGACGCCCCACCCTGCACACCCCACGCCCACGCACAATGGGCCCGACTGGACCCACCCGCCCGTCAGACCTCGTACCGCTTGTGAAGACGTAAGTGACTTCCCTGTCCTCTAAGAGTGTAAGTCAGCAAACGCAGATGGAGAAGGCGGAAGGCCACCTGTCTCCACGTTCGGGATTTCCTAGAACCGCAGGAAAAAGAAAGGACTTGGCAACACAGCAGAAAGGCCAACGAGATCCTTGGGCCCTCGGAATGGGGGAGGAAGCACCATTAGACTTGCTCACTCCTTCCACCACCCAGAAGCTCAACCAGCAATTAGAAAACTTAATTTAATGAAACCAAACAAAGTATCCATATTTCCAAGCCCTAACCGATCACAACCAGTTTCCACCCTCCCTGAAAAGAATGGGGTGAAAATGCTGAAAGGACCCTTTCACTGTCTCTCGCAAGTGCCTCTCCTACAGGGGTGGGTGAGCAGCGTGAGGTGGCCGCACCCCATCGGGCCCCGAGCAGCAATAAGAAGAGACGAATGAGAGGTGCGTCCAGCATGGGCAGGTCCTGAAAGCACAATCACCCGGGGGGGGGGGCGGCAGGGACGGAGAGACAGACGATGTCTGTAGCATCATGCCCACCTCCGCAGAGTTACAGTCATCCTTACACAACACACCAGATACTGTGTGGAGATCTCGCCGTGTGCAAAGACACACACCAAACCTATAACCGCTTGTGCCAAAGAGG
Organism: Ailuropoda melanoleuca; assembly: GCF_002007445.2. Classification (NCBI taxonomy): domain Eukaryota; kingdom Metazoa; phylum Chordata; class Mammalia; order Carnivora; family Ursidae; genus Ailuropoda; species Ailuropoda melanoleuca. The sequence continues at coordinate 88,843,516 of NC_048232.1, read as the reverse complement.
CTCAGAGCCGGAATGGCGGTGGAGAGAGAGAGAGGACAGAGGAGCACAGGAATAAAACAAGAGAAGGAAAACACAACTGTAACAAATATATGAAGTGAACAACCCTTCTCAGAACAACTAAATTTGCCCAATAAAATATTGCCCTAAAAATCGCTTTTGAAATGCCTTGCTGAGTGGGCAAGAAAGAACAATCCCTCAGAGACCAAACAACCCATGAAACAGGATTGCTGGAGCCCGCTTTGAGCCCAGCGACATCTGCTAACCACCAAAGGTTGCGCTCTTCCGGTCTGATGGCTGCACAGGCCTGGCGCTCTGGGGACCCGGCGAGGTCAGCCCACGGGGGTGGGGGCTATCTCAAGAGATCCCCACGGGAAGCTGGACCTCCAAGGGCTGCTCCTCCATACAATGGTGACCTAGAAGGACCTCAGAAAAAGAGAATTAAAAAAAAAAACCTACTTTGGCTCAAATTTGGTGCTGAATGGATGGAAAAATAAAAATCTGCCCTCATAATTTGGAACCCCAACCAAGTCCCCATGGGGTTTTGCAGCCTGAATTCACACCAACTATGTGAAATATATATATATATATATATATATATATATATATATACACCCTANACTATGTGAAATATATATATATATATATATCCATCCTATCCTGAGCTGGTAGCAACCCAAACTCCCAAAGAGAATTGAATACAAATTCTCTTCAACAGAACGCGCCTTCAACACAGCCCTCAAATAATTCCCACACATAAAGTCATGAGAAAAATGAGCCATGGTCAAAAATCACAAAATAAAGAGGCGGGTGGCATGCCTGTGAGGCGGCAGAACCAGCAGGATCACAGCACGAAGAAGGCAGCTCTCGCATTTCCACAGCTGCAATAAAAAGGCAGGCGTGCAAAACACGCTTTAAGAAGTAACATGTCTGAATACGCACACAGTTCAAGAGACTATAGCAAAGCAGGGTGAGGATGCGGAAAGTAAGTAGACGTCCTAGAAATAAAAAAATAACCGATACGATAACTGAAATAAAAACCTCAATGGACAGGTTATAGCAGATTACACACAGCTGGTGAAATAATTATTGAGCTGCACAGACCAGGCAGATGTGACGAATGCAAAACGCAGGTTAAGAAGAAAGAGCGTGGAGAGGGCACAGCTAATCGGAATTCTAGAAGGAGCTAATACGGGGGTTGTTGGGTAAGAATCCTCAGAAACAGAAGAAAGGTGCCAGTCCTCGGATTCGGGCAACCTAGAACACAATGAGAACATTTTTTTTAAAGAAATCTGCATTCAGACACATCATAGTTTAACTACAAAAGCAGTAAAGTAAATACCAAAGAGAAAATATTAAAAGCAGCAAGAAAGAAAACCAATACTACCTACAAAGTGGCAACAGTCACGCTGAGGGCTGATTTCTCAACAGCAACAGAGGACGCCCAAAAAGGGGCAATAATATCTTCAGTGTGTTTCAGGGAAAATAAAAGGTCTGAGCACTCAGAAAAGTCTCGTTTAACAATGAAGGCAAAATGAAAGGCATTTTCGGATACAAAGTACATCTGGATGATTTGCTATCGTGTGACCTTACAACGGAACATGGTACTTTGGACAGAAGTAAAACCACGTCCAGGGAGGCTGGGAGACAGCCGGAGGAACCGTGAGAGCCAGACTGGTAAATACACAGATAAACACAAAGAAAGCAAAGCTGCATAAGATCCACACGACAGTAAAGACGCCAAGAGAACCCAACGCGGGGGAGCTTTAAAAATACACAGCATTTAAAAATCGTTGAAATGGACCAAATAGCCCAAAGTAGAGAAGGGGATTCTGAGAGGTCCAGACCCTGCGTGACAGGGGGGCAAGTGTGTGACCTCTTTTGTACTTTGGCGGGTGTACAAAGTAAAGGTTTCTAGGGTAACAACCAAAACAAATCGATAAGAGTGCAAGCACCTCCAACATAGCATCGGGAGAAGCGGAGGGGATAAAATCAACGCAATCGATACGCAGAAGAGAAGGCAGGAGAAGCAGAAGGGAAACAAGTGGAAAAGAACGGGGTCAATGAGAAATCACAATAAATATAAGCAGTCCAAGCCCATTAGTTAGAAAACCAAGATGGGCAGCCTGGATTTTAAATAACGGATCGGTACCCAGGACACTGTTTACAAGAAAGTTCGTAAACCTTCAGAATGCAGAAAAGAGCGGAGAAAACAATGGGAAAAGGTGTATCGGCCAAAAATTAATCAAGAGAAAACGGGAATACACACTATGTGTGTCAGTGCATACATATATTACGTGCATACACACATTGCATGCATACATACATCACATGCTCGCATACGTTACATGCATACATATGTTTCATGCATACATACCTGACATGGGTATTAGTCAAAAAGGTAGGCTCTAAGGCACAATATATAGAGATAAAGAAGATCGCTCTAAAATGACAAAAATTAAAGATGCTGGGATAGGTCACAGTTCCACACAGGATCAGCGTAATGACCTGGTTCCAGCATTCACAGAACTGTTTCCTGTCACGGAAGGAAATTCTGTTGTATGTCATGCAGCTACTGATAGACGAAACAGATAAAAACCCAGAAACATACTACGTATTTGGATAACACGACTGACATGCTTGTTCTAATGTAAAAATAAAAACAACTGGAGAATACACATTGTTGTCAAGCACACGTGGGACACTTACAGAAACTAGCAGGTGCGAGACCATAAAGCAACCCTAGCAGGTTTCCGAGGTTTGAGACAATACAGACCAATCTTTCAGACAAAAACTTAATTACATTAGAAATAGCAAAAATATTAGAGAGACAGCATACATTTGAAGAAAAAAAACACCTGCCAAAAGCACACTTTTAAATTAATCACGGATAAAAGAAAAAGACTATAATGGACATTATAAATTTTTAAAAATGAAATTTCAAGACTGTTGGATGCGGGTAAATCAGTAGATAAAAGGAAGCCCACCGCCTTAATTGCTTGTGTTAGGAAAGAAGAAAGGCTGGAAATTCACGAGACGAGCATCCAACATCAAGAAGTTAGAAAAAGGACCACAGAGTACATCAAAGAAAATAGAAGAAAGCAAATTTTTGAGAAGATAGTCAATTAATGGAGGGAAGGTAAACAAACAAGGAGGAGATGAGCTGAGCTCTGAAAAACACTCATTAACTGGCAGGACTCAAGCAAGAGGTGGGGAGAGAAGAGCACCGCGGCTGTGGGAGGTGACCCTGTGCGAGGTGTGCGCTGGGCAGGGGACAGACCCACAGCTGGGCAGGGGACAGACCCGCAGCCGGGCAGGGGACAGACTCGCAGCCGGGCAGAAGAAGGGGCACCTGCTTCCGTGACTGATCTTCTCGGCTTCCTGGGCGGCAGTATTAGAAACCACTGCCTGCCTGCGTCTGTCCCCCTGTTGTTCTCGAAGACACTTCTAATACAATTAGGAGACACACACGTGTAATTATCACACTTGTGATGTAATTACAACACTACATTTCCTCACGTCCAGGGTATTCGAATCACTGTCTGCTTCTCTCCAGTAGCATGTCAGCGCCGAAGGGGCCGCTGGGGTTACGGTCACCTACGCTCACAGCCACATCTCCCAGACCTAGCACAGGACCTGGCAACACCTGGAAGGCGCTCGGTCCAGTGTTTGGGATGAATGGATCGGTGCGCCAGCACGCGCAGACGAGAGTGGATAGGACCGCGGGCCAGGGCTCAGTGGGCACTGTGCAGAGGAGGAAGCACCCGTGGCCCATAACCACGGCGAGATGCTCACCTGTCTAGGAATTACAACCGTGACCCAAAGCCCCTGCGAGGGCCACTCCACATCCATCAGACACGCAAAGGCCACGCTTCCATTGGCACGACCACTCCGAGTGACTATTTGGCTCTGTCTAGTCAAGTGCACGATGTGTGTGCTGGTTATTCCAACTTCCTTTCGACTCCCAAGAGCATCTCTAGTCATCTCTGCCCTGATCTGTGGGGCCGGGGGTCGCCTCTACGAGAGTCAGTGTGGGTCCCCCCGGCCCATGCCCATGGGACTCAGGTGGGCTCAGCCAGTGGGGCCCCCAGCTGGAGGTCAGGGAGCAGGAGGAGAGAGATGGGCTGTTGCTCCCCCGGCTTCATCCCCGCCCTGGCTCCAGGTTTCAGGGAGGGCTGCCGCTTCTGTAAGTCCCCGTCCTACAATGTCCAGTGGGAACAATGCAAGCCACTCAGGAATTCACAGAGCGTACTTCCAGCTCATACCGTCACAAAGCAGGCACAACTAAATGATATGTTATTTATACAGTGAAGAGCCATCAAAGGAATGATTCACACCCAATTCAAAACAATGGTCATACCGGCTACAGAGAGAGGAAAAGGGAGCAGGTGGGACAACAACATCAGAACTCCCCGGTCATCGGCTCAAGCTGCATCGCCCGTAGCTTTTACTCCTTACACAGTCCTCACGGATTCCTGTGTCTCTCGTACATATTTATTGTTTAATAAAAACCAATCCTAAAATGATAAGCGAGGTTTTTCCAGAACAAAAATTCTATGCCATTATTTACACGGCCATCGTCCTCAAGTGAAAAAAAATATGCAGAGTTATGTTTTGGTGGCAATTACAAATAGCAAACAGAAAAAAAAATCCAGGTTAAGACATTTCTTAATGATTATGTTCGGCGGAGAAACATTTATTAAGAAAAATAAAATTTTAAACAATGTCTCATGAATGAGTATATATTTAAATGCCTGATAACAGTATTGAATCTTTTTATTGATTTCTTTTTAAGAAAAGATCTTTCTATTTCATGTCAGGAAATGGAAAATGTGACTAACCCACTCTGCACCTGTGGTCAGAAAGGAGAAAGGAAGAAAAGAATCAAGAAGGAAAAGAGGGAAGGGGAGGGGGCCGACAAGGAGAGGACTGGGTCGTCCCCTGCCTGGTGGTCCTAATGGAGACCTGAAGGGTAAGCAGGCGGGCGAGCACAGACAGGGAGATCCAGAGGTCAGAAGCTTCAAGAAGACCTGGGGAAGCATTGCCCGTGGCAGGAGGGACAAGGGGTTAGTATTTGGAGAGGTTATGATTTCGGGAGTCCGCTGCTAGAGAGCAGGGGGAAGGGTACGTGCCCAGGTTTGCATCTGGAATCTTTGAATTACAAGCGACCTGTGTGTCCTGCACAAGTTTTATTTTCGCTCAACACATACCACGTAAAGTTAAACTCTCTGCATCCCCGTTTCCTCCTGCAAGAGGGCGCGAGCGTGCACCTGCTGAGCTTGCTGTGAGGGTGAGCAAGATTGCACGTGCACTGAGCGGCGCCGGGGCTTGGGACAGGGTCCGGCAAGTGTCTGCTGTTTTACACAACCGTGGTGCTGGACAGATCACGAAACAGCCTGTGCAGAGCCCCTGCGTGTCATTGAAAGGTGTCCGGGTAGTTGTGCTAAGTAAGGCTCCTTAAGAATTCTGAATAGCTCCAATGTGCATTCTAGACAGGTGCCTCTGGCCGGGACAGACCAAATGGAAGGCTGTGACAGCCATGCAGACAAGGGAAAGAAGGGCAGGGCAAGTGCATGATTCCAGGGGCCCTGGCTGCACTGAGGGGCTGTGGGCGTCCAGCGTGGTACGCGCAGGCTGACTCCCAGGCTTATACTGTGGGAAAAACCTACAAATGCTCAGAGACCACTTATTCCTCTCTCCTGGGTTCAATGGTGTCCCCCCAAAAGATACTGTTGGAGTCTTGGCCCCCGGGACCTCAGAGTGTGACCTTACTTAGAAATAGGGCCTTTGCAAGGTATTCAGCTAGGCTGGGGCCATATTGGAGTAGGGTGTGCTCTTCGTCCAACACAGCCGGCGAGGAGGGAGACAGGCAGGAGGAGACGGCCAGGGAACGGTGGTGGCAGAGACCAGTGTCGCGCCTCTGCAGGCCCAGGAGCCGGCCAGCAGCAGAGTGGCCGAGGAGGAGCCAGTTCTGCCCAGCTCAGGTGCCACCCCTCTGAGAATTCGGGTCATACTCACCTGCAGCTGTCCCAAGATGGGTTCCCACCACGCTCTCTATCTCCTTACTCCCTGCTGTACAGCGAACCCCACGAGGAGAGGCGTGAGGTCCCGAACATCGCTGAAACCCCACAACTCAGCACCAGGAATGAGGGAACAAAGGAGCCCATCGGCACTCCACAGGGCAGCCCCTTGGCACGGCCGGCGGTCCTCCGTGGCCCTGCCCCTCCTGGCCCTGCCCCGTGTCTGTCACCCCACCCGAAATGAACATGGCCCTCGGGCATCACTCTGCAATTCACCAGGAACTCCGGTGGTTCAAAACGAGAAACAAATTCGCGGGGCTCCCCCACAAGCCACGTTGACTGATTTTCCAGGCTTCTCTGGCAAACTGAGGACGGCGCTTTCGAGCCTCCTTGACTAAGGACATCCTGTGCTCAGACCTTGCTCTGCTCCCCCACCACCTGGGGGAGCTTCCGTCCTCACCGTCCTCACCGCTGCGCCACAGCCGCCACCTGGTCGGAAGGTCTCCCCAAGCCACAGCATCCTGTCCGCTTTGCAAAGGCCAGCTGCTCGGGCAGGCTCCTCCCGCTCAGCTTAAACAGCGAGCCCCCGTCTCCCCCGTTCTTTGTCACAACGACCAGACGCTGTTGCAGTTCCCTGTTTCTGCTTAATTTTGAAGTGCAGTGCATGTCAAAATCTGTGTGCATATAAATGCATCCGTGTTGTTGCAATCTGGTGCTGTGGGCTGGTGTAATTTAGCAACATCTGGAAATAGCTCCCTGAGCTCCCAGTGCCAGATCCTACACTCACCAGGAGGGGAGGAGGGCCAAGCACTGCTCCAACTTCCTTCTCTCATCTCCCCGCTCCGTCCTCGGCCACGGCTGGGGACTCAGAGCTACCGAGAGTGCATTCGGCCCACTTCCCCTGTTTCTGACCCAAGCAAGAGTCTCCCTGCAGCCCCAGGGCAGGGCACATACCCACATCGTGGCAGGGAGTCCACACCCCTCCGCAGAAGATTCCTTTATGGTGAGTCCAGAGTCCATCTTTGACTTCGCTGTTGGATCTTCCTGGACCTTCTGGGGCAGCGCCCCTCCACAGGATGTCTGCGGTGATGGGACGTTCTGTTTCTGTGCTCTCCAGCACGGTAGCCCCGTGCCATGTGTGGCCATGGGCACCTGCTGTGTGGCTAGGCCAACTGAGACACTGGATTTCTTTTTCTCTGGTTTCATTCTGATTAATTCAAATTTGTGCGTGGCTCCAGCAGCTCATGGCTTCCATATAGGACAGGGATTTCTGCTAGGAACCTGGGCCAAAAAGGGATGAACTGAGCTAACGGCTCTCTCCCTACTTCAAAAATATATACAGAATAAGTCCTAACAAGAAAACATGTGTTGTAAGACAAACTCAAGACAAGAAAGAAAACCCTCGCATGCCACACACAAAAGAAATGCAACGTGAGAGTGCTAGCGTGTGGCCGAGGGCGGAGGGACCAGAGCATAAACGTGGTGCTGGGACTTCATGAGAGAGCCACGCTCAAGGACCCGTGAGGCGTGGCGGCTGTGGCGGTGCCCGTGTCCCCTGATTTCCCCTCTGAGCTGCCTCCTGGGTCTCTGTGCCCACGTGAACCTTCCCACACGCCTTCTCTCCCTACGGAGGTGTGGCGGCTTTCACACCAAACACCCATTGATGGGTTTTATTAAAGGCGGTTATTTGGCTGGATTTCCCAATGCTACTGTTCCATTTTTGCCCCATCTTTAGTGATGTCCTCTTGTTTTTAATAATGCCCTCTTGTCACTTCACGAATTCTGCCTCTTTGTCTCTTGGACCATTTTGAACCGTGCTTACGTGAAAGCCCCGTGAGGATATTCTATCGTCTGAGTTCCTCGGGGGAGAGCCCTCCAGCGCTCGTGGCCGGCTGCCCCTCATCATGGGGGTTTCCCTGTGCTTTGCACCTGGTTACGCCAGCTCGTCTCCCGGCAGTTCTTGTCCACCGCAGTCCTGCAGCTTCCCGGAACATCCAGATGCTTCCGCGGGACGACGGTATGTTAGAAGGCCTTCGTGAGTTCACGGCATGCACAGTGCTTCGGTTGGGCTGAGTCCCCATCGCAGGGCTTTGCCCTGCGGTGCTGTGTGGATTCAGGGAGAAGCGCGTCTGCTGAAGGCAGCTGGGTGCCGCTCTGCCTCTCGGGGCCGCCCACACGGTGCTCTGTCCCCTCTCCTAAACCGCGAGACCCTGCCCTGCCGTAAGCTGCTTGCGGCCCAGCTAGAACCCTTTTAAATACCGGGTCTCAGGCCTTTACTCCAGACCCAAAGGAGGAGGGAAGCCCCAGCTCCTTGGCACCTGCCGGATCTCACGTCTGAGGCCCAGGCGAGCAGACGCCCCCCCCACACCCGCTAAGCCAGGAAACCTCTCCTTGTCTGACCCCTGGAGACTCCCCAGTGCCGTCACTGTCACCCCCCCCCGTGCTTTCTAAATAGAGCGTCGTATTTATTAAGTAAATAAATAATAACTGTTGACTTACATTTTAATACGTTTCTATGTGTTTGGACAGGAAAGGAGTTTCCCGCATGCCTCATTTCACCGTTTCTCCAACTTCCTTCTACCTGCTGTAATTATCTCTGTCGATTCACCCACAAGACTTGGGGGCTAAATCCGCCAACACACTTTCTGCTTGCTTACACATGCGTGCTCTGGGCAGAGCCCGCCAGCAAGAAGCTCCTCTCTCTGCTGCGTGTGGTCACTCGGGACGGTGCACTTCCCACGCGGCTCCGTGGCCCCCGCTGGTGAGTCTGTGCGGCCACTTCCCACGCGGCTGGTTGGGCTTCCTCACAACATGGTGGCCTGGGCTTCCAGAGAGGAATGGAAGTTAGCAGGCCCTGAGGACTGCGGGAACCCTAGCACGGGCCGCTCCCACCACAGTCTCCTGTCACCTGTCACAGAGCCCGCCCAGACTCAAGGGAGGGGCACAGGGCATGCCTCTGGATGGCTGGCCTGGTGAAGATTTGGCCTTGAAACCACTGTGACGGCAATGGTGAGACCGCTTATCTTTTCTCCCACCCCTTAGAGTTTTAGCACACTTCTCACTGGAGATGTCTAGACTTCTTTCACCTGCCGCTAGACTTAAATGATGTCTTTCCTTTTTGAAATAAGACGCCCAGCGTGCCTAGGCAGGGAAGCTACCACTGTACAGAAAGTCACCGAAACTTAGAACAATTTGTTGGATGATCAACTGCCCGATCCCCAGCCGACCGAAGCCACGGCACCCTCCACGGCATATTTGTCCCCTGCAGCTCCTACCCTTTTTTCTCCCTTCGGTGGGGAGGGGGTTGTACTTAGAGATATTTTAGGAACGTTTTCTCATTTATTTTTCCACAAGCACATCTGGAAGGAAAAAAAACCTACTTCTGATAAATATGTATTAAATGAGAAGCATTTAAAGATGGTTGGGTCTGTTTTGTACCCTTATAGGTGTCTTTTTTAATTAATCCTGAATTCTTAAAGAGCTTCTTAGTCATTAATTACAATTAACTCTGTCAATTGTTATGCCTCCTGCATTCCTGATCCGCTCCCCGAAGTCTAATCAATCTGCATGTTGGATACCACCGTGCAGGCATCTCACCAGCCCCCGGCAAGCGAGGCAGGGAGGTGACCACCAGGAACTGCTGTCACGCTTGGACTGCTGTCCTAGGATCTGCCCTTGGGGATGCGGGCTTCTCACTGAAAGTTGGCCATACCACCCAAAAGGGAGGCGTCGACCCAGGAGGGACACCGTGATTGACCTTGACAGACACAAGGGCTCACGGGCAGAGGCAAGGACTGCGGTCAGAGAGCTGGCAAAAGGAAGTGGACGCCAAACGCTCAATAAATAAACGCCTTCATAATACAGCTTAATGTCACCAAATTCGTCGCTCGGGAAACCAACCTTCAGGCTTTTGGCAAACTGACCCAGCTGGGGACGGGAGACATGGTCACGGTCAGAGTGCAAGCTGTGCGCGGACCCAGCCCTCAGCTCCGCACCGCCAATCTGAGCACGGGACCGCAGAGCCTCCTCCCCGGGCCTCAGCTTCTCCACCTGCAGTGCAGGTAAGAGCTGACCTCCTCGGAAGGGCTGCTGCAGAACCGAATGAGCCGATGTTCATAAGAGGCTTAGCCCCGTGCCCGGCCGGGGTAAGCTCTGCACAGACACCCCACGTTGTTTTTATTTTCCAAGACCCCCCTCCCTCTCCCTCAGTACATCACAGGTTCACGATGGAGGTAACCGATGGGAGTTTTGTCAAATCTTCCCTTCCTTACATTTCCCAAGGCTGGAAGCAGCAACATGGGTCCGTGCCTGAGACAATCGTCTCCGGAACGAGAACAGAGGCTATCAACACCTCTTCCGTCTTTCAATGACTGTATTTTACATTTTAGGATTTCCCTCTGGTTCTTTGTTTAAAACTACCTGTTCAGGTTCTTTGCAACACTCTCTGTTTGCCAATGTCATCCTGAAACGCTAAGCTTGCTGAAAAACCTGAACAGGCTTATTTGTAAACCTTCAGATGATTGAGCAATCTGGAACGCAAATTCTCTGCTGGGTTTTGTGTGCTCGGTATGTTTACTACATGCGTCTTCCACAAGGACGGTTTTCTGTGGGGTCCCAGTGGCCCAGGAGGCCGAGGCACCCTGCGCAGTAGTTCACCATTTGCACTGTTGGAGACAAGCGGCTCCCACCCGTTCCCGACACGTTTTCCCCAGACCCAACCCAGACTTCCCACCTCGGGGCTTCTGCGGTATGAATACGGGCTCCATGCATCACAGGGTTGTCCTTCCCAGATCAGGAACCCACAGCGTAGAGCAGGGGCCCACTTGGTGGTTCAGAGCCCGACCCTATGAAGGAACTCGGCGCCCGCTCTCCCCAGCCCGCCTCCCGACGTGGCACTTTGATCACGTCCTCCATTCCCATTCTGAGCCCCATCTGCTTCTGGCATCAATGCTTCCCTTTGCTTTCAGGTTCTGCACAAATTTACAATTTTTTGTTATATTTTATCTGTCATTTCTGCATGGTTGAAGCAACGGGAGGCATCCCATATCAATTCATTTTGCCATATTGACTATAAGTCATAAAAAATATATGCAGTGTGCTCAGCATGGTGACAGCATGGCAGGAGCGTGATGCGTGGGGAGATGTGCAGGGAAATGTGCACATCACACTCCCAGCCGCTCCATTCCTGGGGGTCCGAGAGCACGGTCCTCACAAGCATTCTGCGGGGGACACACTCTTATCTGCTTTTATAGATAAGAAATCGAGGTTCATTGAGTAAAATCAGAACTCAGAATTAATATTCTCCTCCCTTTTCAAAAGGAAAAGCTGGAATTGGCTCTGTGCCATGGAGAACAGTGGAGAAGCTTCTGGAACCCAGTGCGTGCAGGAGGGCCAGCAGCAGCGAGACGCAGTCCGCATACCCTCAGTATGAAATGCAGGATGGGGTTAAGAAGGGAGGCCGTTGCTCGGTTCAACAGGCTTGGGGGAAGCTGCATCCCAGTTCCGCCCTGCTAAGAACCCCCTCGGGCCGCTGGCAGCCAAAGTTAGAGAAGGTGACCGCTGGTCCTCACCCACATAAAGAGGTGGGGAGTGGAGGGGTGTTATGGGTGTTTCTGCCCCCCACACTCACATGCTGAAACCCTTACCCCCAACGGGGTGGTGTTAGCATGTGGGGCCTTTGGGGTGACTGGGTTTAATGAGGGTCTGAGAGTGGCCCCCACGATGGGATTAGTGCCCTATACGGAGAGGAAGAGACCCTCTTGGCCACGTGAAGACACAGCAGGAAGACGGGCATCTACAAACCACAGAGAGGACCCTCTCCCAGACCCGACCCCACCGGCACGCGGATCTCGGCTTCCCGCCTGCAAACCGTGAGAGAGGACGTTTGCTGCCCAAGCCTCCCGATCCACGGAGGGTGGTACAGCGGCCCGAGCTGAGACACGGTGGCTGCGCGGAGAGCAGCTCTGTGAGGGAAGACCCCATTCAGTGTTACTTATAAGAGACCCATAGGGACGCCGACGACCTCCCAGCCAGTCCCCGAGCTGCAAGGAGTAGGGGCCAGCAAGGATGCGTCTCTGGCCTGCAAGAGCCTTGGGTCACAGTGTGGTCAGGGCCTTGGCGGGCACACCAAGTCCCCAACAGTGGGCACATTAAGCCACATCCCTGCAGTGATTTAGACGTCACTGCTGACACCAGCAAGGTGGGGACGGCCTCTGATGGCGGAAAGAGGCAGGCTCAAAAGGATGGCCTCCAAGGACGGCAGTGTTAAAATCTGCTGTTTGGGGGCTATATTAGGAAATGAGGAGTCCCACGAGCAGGGCAGGGCGGGTAGGGAAGCCCGAGTCACCATACAATGTCTGTCCCCAGCGCCTCTGAAAGTCCAACAGGTCACCCACGCGCTAGGGGCTGAGCGGGAGCCAGACTTGCTCAGTGCTGCAGGCTGTTTTCTCGGCTTCTCCAGAAACTTTGGGTGAGCACACAGACCTGGAAATGGCGCTCCAGCCCCTCTGAGATGCCTCCCAGTTCAGTTCATGCCATTCACCTCCCTGGTGCTCAAGATTGAAGCAGAGAAATGTTTCTATTAAAAACTCAAGGAAAATGGAAAAGTGCATTACCATCTGACACTTTCTCCTCTCTGGGGAATGTCTGTGCTTCCTCTATGTCCCCAGATCACACCCTAGCAGAGCTCGCTGAGCTGGCTGGGGCCACCCGGAGCGAGGGGTGACCCCGCCAGGAGAAAGAGCCTTTCCCGAACCCCTGCTCTGTGGAGTCTGTGATAACCCTGCCCTTCACGGGCTATTTCAGGAAAGCTGGTGCGGTACCACTAGGCAAGCTAGCCACGATTCCACTGGTCTGAAAACAAACTAGTCAGAAGGGCTCAGCACCTGTCCAGCCACTCACGTGGGAAGAGGCAGAGAGACGCACTGACATCAGGTGCCTACCAAGACACGGCCAGGGGCTGTGGCCCACCTGAGACCACTGAGCAGGGCGCCCCGGGTCACTGTGTGGAGAAGGGCCGGGAAGCCACCCACCCAGAACAGAGCCCAGCAGTGAAGGCAGCAGGCTGAGAGCAGGCCCAGAAGCACAGTCCGGGCAGAAATAAGACCCATCCATGGGCTGCGGTCAAGTGAGGCCCACAGAGACGTCCAAGGAGGGTGCAGGCGACAGACACAGGCCAAACTGGCAAATGGCCACTCCAAACCCACCCCTGATTAGAGTGGCCGCACCCAGGCAGGAGGGAGCCGGCACGGCCCAGAATCTCGAGTCCAAGAGCCGAACACTTGCTACTTGAGACCATGAGCAATGGCAAGCGGGGTCGAAATCCCTGAGTAGCCCCAGCCAGATGGAAACCTCATTTGGGCCAGCCCATGGGGCGGGGGCGAGCTGTGGCAGGCTGCAGGGCTGTCCCCGGCGCAGGCAGGGGCTTCTGGGAGCCCCTGACTCAGGAACATTGACTTCTGGTTTGTCTGATACCCTCTGAGTCCAGAACCCGGGGAGACCAGCGGGGGCATCCCTGAATGTTGGGTGAATGAGTGGATGGTTTCCCAGTGGATGTCACTGAGGGACCCCATCCAGAGCTCCAGGTCGGGAACTCTGAGCCAAGGGATCAATCCCTCCACTCTCCCCCACCCTGCGGACAGCCAGGGACGCAGCTATGTGGCTTCTGGAAGGCATGCTTCCCCGGTGGGAACAGTCAGTCTTGCTCGGCAGATAACACACACTCATCTCACCGCCCCCCCCCCACGTCCTGCACGCCTGACCCCTGTAGCAGCGTCTTCTCATAAAACACAGCAGTTAAGAACTCAGCCTCAGCTGCCTCTCAGAAAAGCCGGGCTACGGCAGACGGCCTTCTCGGCACCTGCACCGTATCTCCCCCGTGGGACTGTGAGCTCCTTGCTGGCAGGCACCACGTCCTACCCATGGGGGAGCTTCTAGCCCCTGACATCGGGCCCGGCCTAGAGCGTGGTCCACACCTGGTATGTGCTGGGCTGGGCAGCTTGCAAACTCATAGGGTGTCAGGTGGGACCGTCACAGGCAGAACGGGGTGTGGGAAAATTGAGGGCCGGGAGCTCCTGTGTTTCAGAGACAGATTGAGGTGCTTTGCGCACCCCGACATAGATGCTATAATTGTTCCCATTTTACAAGGATTTAGAGAGATTCGTGTCTCACCCATGGGCCACAGCAAGTGAGGGGCAAATGAGCTTCAACCTTGCCCTTGTTTGCCTGCAAAGCCTGTAACTTTAGCCATGACATCTTAGCAGACTCCCCCGGAAGCCTGTCGTCCAAGTCACCAGCCTCCCATCCCGAAAGTCCGAGCCTTCCTGGTCGGCTTCAAGGTTGAGTTGCAAACCCTAGAGCAGCGTCTCCATGGAACCTTCCACAGTGGTGGACGTGGTCCAGATCAGAGCTGTCCAATGGCTCAGCCACGAGCCTCATGTGGCTACGAGGCAGTTGAAATGTGGCAGGTGTACCTGAGAATTTTTTTTAATTAAAATTGCATTTTAATCAACTAGAACACAACCAGCTGCACACGGCTGGGGGAGCTGCATGGGATAGCACCACCGGGAGCCAGGCCACGGCACCTCACACCCAGCTGTGGCTCTTACTATGCACAACCTCGGGTACCCTGCTCAGCCCTGCCGTGCCTCAGTTTCCCAAGTTTGACCTCAGATACCGTGGTTAGCCAAAATCTGCCTCCTTCTCATCTTCTGTGGAATGGAATTATAGCGGCACCTGCCAAGGGGGGTTTTGCCAAGTTGGTGAGGTAATTTATATGAGACACTCGGAACTGGCACGGCACCTGGGGGCGCTCTGTAAGCACTACAGTCCCGATGGCTGCCCCTCCCCCAAAACACACAGGTTGAAACAACCAGGCAAGCAGGTCCCTTTCTCGTGGAACTTCACAGGCTAGGAAGGGAACCAGATATACCAGTCTGATCATTGTGCAAACAGATGTCAAGTCATAACAGAGACAGGCCTCTGGGAAGGACATTTGGGGAGGGGCGACCAAGGTAGGGGTACAGCCCTCCTCGCTCACCAGGACGACCCCCTGCCCCGAGGGAGCTCCAGGGTCCCTGGGCACCTGGCAGCCTGTCCTTGCCGGCAGAGTATCTCCAAAGCAAGGACGCCGGACTGCACACGGTTCCCGATGCTGCCGCCGCCGAGAGCACTGAGGGCCACGGGCGTGGCTTCTGCAGGGGACCAACTCGTGGATCTGACTGAGAAAGTGTGGACAAGTGTGCCTGGGGCCCTGCACTGGCCAAGGCTTGCTCGGGAGTCCTGGCCTCTGAGGATGGCAGCGCGCTGGCCATCTGAGCTCCCCTTCCTCATTCTGGGACCCTGGGATCAATGACATGGTGTGGCTGTGCAGCCCTGGGTGCCCCTCGAAAGGGCTCTGCTGGGTCCTGACCACACCCTGTGGTCAGGCTGCATGTGCATGTGTGCACCGTGCGTGTGTGCCTGTGTGTGAGCATGTGCACACGTATACACGTGTGTGTGATGCCTTGTGCATGTTTGTGTGCAGGTGTGTGTAAGTTTGAATGTGAGCACATGTGCATGACTNTGTGCGTGTGTGCCTGTGTGTGAGCATGTGCACACGTATACACATGTGTGTGTGATGCCTTGTGCATGTTTGTGTGCAGGTGTGTGTAAGTTTGAATGTGAGCACATGTGCATGACTTGTGTGCCCATGCGTGCATGAACATGTGCATAAGCACGTGTCTGCACGTGTGTGACTGTGTGTGCCTGTGTGAGCATGTGAGTCTGCACGTGTGTGAGTGTGACTGTGTGTGCCCATGTGCACACGAGTGTGTGTGCGCACGTGTGTCTGCACGTGTGTGAGTGTGACTGTGTGTGCCCATGTGCAGACGTGTGTGAGCACGTGTGTCTGCACGTGTGTGAGTGTGACTGTGTGTGCCCATGTGCACATGAGTGTGTGTGTGTGAGCACGTGCGTCTGCACTTGTGTGAGTGTGACTGTGTGTGCCCGTGCGTGTGAGCAGGCGTAGCGTGTGTGCACTGGCCTGNTGAGCACGTGTGTCTGCACTTGTGTGAGTGTGACTGTGTGTGCCCGTGCGTGTGAGCAGGCGTAGCGTGTGTGCACTGGCCTGGTTTGGATTGGAAAGGCAGTGTAAGGAAAACCCTTGAGAAAAGACTCTAAACATTTGTGGCACCCAGTGCCCCCATAATTACAGTCCTCGTCAAGTTCACCGTCAATGGAAAGTTTTTCCATGTGAATAATTGTAGTTTAATGTTATTGAATCAGAAGGCACAGAAGCCCTTGATTTTCTGACTTTCTCTGCTTCGCGTGTCTCCGGGCTCCCGGGATCTCAGGGCTGGAGGAAGCTGGCAGCCAGCGGTCTGGGCGCCTCCCTCCGGGGCACACCCCATACTGCGTCTCACACTTCCACCCCCTCGAGAGTCCCCCTCACTCCCCCACACCTCCCCCGGGAGGCCTCTCCAGGAGGCTCCACGCTGACAGTGGCCTCTCCTCCTGGGAGCCCTCCCAGAGCTTCCTGACCAGCACACGGCCCTGCAGACGGGATGCTGTGGGGACGGCGCCACCGCGCGAGAGCTGGGGGCCGCAGGAGGCACGTGGCCAGCTCTCTTCCAGCTGCCTCACCTGTACCCTGGGGGCAGCCACGCCCACCCCTCGGGGAGGACTGGCTGCTGCCTGGCTCAGCACGCACACCCGGGTGCTCTCAGCCTCAGGAGCACTGGCTGCAGCTGGGTATGTGTGCCGGTTCCCCGGCAAGCCCAGGGTGCACACACCCACCGCACGTCAGCACGCCTCCTGGGGCAGCATGGGATGTGCAGCCAGCAACCCCTGATGGGTCAGCTCCTATC
>NC_048232.1:88812825-88826555 GCF_002007445.2 Ailuropoda melanoleuca | reverse complement strand
CCGTCTCACGGGGCTCACATCAAGGTGCAGGCCGGGCTGCCTTCCCTCTGGACACTCCCAGGGAGGATTGCTTTCTTTGCCTGTTCCAGCTTCTGGAGGTTCCCACATTCCTTGCTCCTGGCCCCTTCCATCCTCAAAGCCAGCAAGAGCAGGTAGGGTCTCTGAACATCTCTGTGACCCTGACCCTCCGTCTTGTCCTGTGACAGCAGGTTCACAGCGTCCAGGCATGAGTTCATGGACACCTTCAGGGTATTCCACTGACCATAGCAACGGTCATCCCTTCCAAGCAGGGCATTTTCCTTTGCACCCAGGGGCATTGGAAAGGAAGCAAAGCTTTCAACTGCCAATGATTTTCTAGAACTCTAGGCACCTACCACGTGCCCTGCACTCAGGAGTTCCCTCAAAACTTCAGTCCATAGGAGAAACCTGAGCAGGGCTCCACAGGCTGCAGGATGAGGAAAGATAGCCCAGTCACCTGCAGCACCCCGACCACCAGGCAGAGGCCATGCACGCGGCCCCTCCTCCTAGGACCTGAGGAGGCTCAGAGAGGTTAACTCACTGCCCAAGGTCACACAGCCAACAGGTGGAGACTTGGATTCAAAAGTAGGCGCCAGCAGGAGACCCTGCTGGGTGAAGAGGTGACCCCGTGTGGAGGTGCCGGATCCCAGGACCCGGAAGGTTGTTCGCATGTTTCACAGGAATGCATGCCCTCCACAGACGGAACCGATGCTCTTAGCATTTAGCGTCCCCCCACATTCCCTCGCCCCTGTCAGCTGCATTGCCAGGGCCTTTGTCCATAAAATAGAATCACACTGCCCTTATTTGCAGCAGATGAAAGGTAGAGCCAGCCTGTGATGCGATTAGTGCTTTAATGCGCCCACAAGAGGCAGTTAAGCCGCAGACTACCAGCCAGGGGCTGAGAGCCTCGGCCCAGCTGGGTTCCTGGGGTGGGGGTCGCTCTGTCTGAGGGCGCCTGGAGCAGAGCCCAAGGCTGGGCTCGGAGGAAATCCAGGGCTCAGAGCTTCAGGCCCTGGTGTGGTCTCATGGAAGATATTTTGGACACTTAAATCCCAGCTACATCCCAATGTCCCCAAAATAACCACCACCAGCCACTTCTGAAAGCACTCGCTGCTCAGCTTCCAGTCAAGCCGCCACCACCTGACAGCTGGCCGAAAGGGAGGGGGTGCACGGGCTATGGGGCAGTTTGGGGCCTGGGGGGACCTGGGTTCACGTCCAGGTTCTACTCTTGCCAGAAAAATCCCTGGGTGCCTCTGAGCCCCCATTTTCCTCCTCAGCCATGGAAGGGCCCAGCACTGTTTCCTGGTTCAATAAAACATTCAAGACCATGTTCAAGGCTTCACCACTTAAAGCTTCTGATGAGAGATGTTCTGTGATGGGAGGGATAGTGGGGGTCCCTGAAACATCAATTCACCTTTGAAGACCAGGGCTGCCTGACTTCGGAAAGGACACTTCCAGCCCTGGGCACCGACGTCTGTTTTCTCCCACCCTTCCCATCTTCTCCCTGCGCCGACTCTAAGACCAGTTTCAGGCTTCAACTCCAGGCTCAGTTCTGTGGGCTCAGTGTTCCTCGAACACCCCCACCCCTGCCCACATGGGTGCCATGTCCCACCCGCCCCCTAAGATCAGCCAGAGAACCCAGTCCTGCTGAGGGAGGTAAGGTCTGTCCCTCTGGGGCCCCCTGCTCTGCCTGCCCCAAGTGTCCCCAGCTCAGTCCCACCTGCTGCACCCTTGAGACCCATCAGAGCCTCCCTCTGAGGCTGAGCAAGAAGCAGGGGCTGCCCTTCTCTTATCCCCCAGAATTACTGATGGTGAGCCCGGGAACCTCAGTCCACCCAGCCTGCCTTAGCTCATGTGCAAGCTCAGGCTAGCCCTTTCTCTTCCTGGGCTTCGGTCTACCTCGTTTTTAAAAGTACAAGGTAGGCTGAGGCAGTGGCTCTCACCCTGGCTGCATATTAACCTAACTCAGGAGCTTCAAGAAACAAGAAACCGAACAGGGCCACGTCGTCCTGACCAGAACCAGATCAAAATCTCTTGCATCTCGCGCTCCGAGTGGATCTTTGAGGCACACACGGTTTCATAACATCATGCACTCGCCATCATCACTTCACTGAGCCAAGCAGATCTTCTAAATGTCGATAAATTTCATTATTCAGTATCAAGAAGTCACATTTGTCAATATCACCGTTAATCTCATCAGAGAAGTCCTCGCGTGCTGGGCCACTGGCAAGCTCACGGTAGCAGATGCCAGTGTTACGAAATCCTCATTTTCATTTGAAAATTCAAAGTTTATCAATATTATTACAATTAATATTGTCAGTTGTTTCCTTGAAGTGACAAGCGCACTTCTTTCATTTTTGAGAAAATGTCTGCTGAGCACACAAGCTTGAATGATTGTAATTTGTCTGTCAGTTGTTCTTTCAAGAAAAGACAGTGTTCTGTGAAAACAGGAGCCAGTTTGGCTCACGACTCTGGTGCCATTGTACTCAGTGTGCTGCAAGAGCGTCCTGCATGCACTTCCTGATGGGTCACCGATCGGTCCCACGGGACAGTCACACCGGGTGTACCCAAGGATTGAGACTAGATAAGACTAGCAGTTTCTCCTGCTTCGTTACGTACATTCCTGAGTGAACTGAGAGTTTCATTTTACTGTGACCATTTGGATGCACAGAATATGACTACCGGTCAGACGTGACAGTCACTGCCAGGATTCACTCCGGGGCGTTAGCAGTTTTATCCACAATTATTTTTATACTTTAAATTCAAATGCAGTACAGTGAAGAACACAGATAACACCTCAACAGGTGGACCTTATAGAAATGTTTTGGGGATCCCCAGAGGTCTGCCAGCCAGACTTGGAGGCTTGCTGCTAGAATTCAAAGATGGTTCAACAAACAAAAATCAATCAACGTAATATACAACAGTAACAGAATAAGGCGGGGGGAGACAAGATCATCTCATGAACAGAAAAAGCATTTGACAAAATTCAAGGCCCACTCCAAAAATGAGAAACAGAGGGAAATAACCTCCACTCAGCATAATAAAAAGCCATATGTGAAAAACCAACAGCAAATTTTATACTCAATGGTGAAAGACTAAGATCAGGGACAAGGCAAGAATACCCACTCTCATCAGAGTACATTCAACAGAATACTGGAAGTTCTAGCCAGAGAAATTAGGCAAGAAAACATAAATACACATAAATAAAACATATTCAGATTGGAAAGGAAGAAGTAAAATTATCTCTGTAATTTAAAATAAAATTAAATTAAAATACAGTAAAATCATCCACAGATGATACACTCTCATAAGCAGAAAACCCTAAAGATTCCACACAAGAAACTCTTGGAACAAACAAATGAACTCAGCGAAGTAAGCAGGATAGAAAGTCAACCCGCAGAAATCAGTTGCATTTCTATACACTATCAATGAATAATCTGAAAAGGTAATTACAAAAGCAATTCTATTTACGATAGCATCAAAAAGGATAAAATACTTAGGAATTAATTTAACCAAGGAGGTGAAAGACTTGTACAAAGACAACTACAAAACATTGCTGAAAAAATTAGAGATGGTATAAAAAATGCCAGGTTCACAGATTAGAAGACTTAATATTTTTAAGTTGTTAATACTCTCCAAAGCAATCATAGACTCAATGCAATCCCTACCAATATCCCAGTGATTTTTGGTAGAAAAAGACAAACTCACCCTAAAATTCACATGGAATCTCAAAGAACTCCAAACAGCCAAAAAGCATCTTGCAGGAGAAGAAGAAAGCTGGAGGAACCACACTACGTGACTTTGAAACTTAGCACAATGCAGCAGTAATCACAACAGCGTAGCCCTGGCCTAAAGACAGATGCGTCGGCCAATGGAATAGAATCAAGAGCCCAAAAATAACCCTTCTCATATATGGTCAAGCCATTTTTGACAAGGATGCCAAGACCATTCAGTAGGGGAAAGATGCTCTTTCCACCAAGAGATGCTAGGAAACCTAGATATCCATAGGCAATAAAATGCATTGGACCCACCTCACACCATGGACAAAAATGAGCTCCAAGTGGACCAAGGACCTAAACGTAAGTCCTAAGAAATTAAACTCTTATGAGAAAACATAGGGCAAATCTTCATGACATTGGATCTGACAATGACTCCTTGGATACGACACCAAAGGCACAGGAAAAAAAAAATAGACTCCATAAAAGTTCTAAATTGTTGTGTATCAAAAGACACTCTCAACAGAGTAAAAAGGCAATCCACAAAATGAGGGAAAATATTTGCAAATCGTTTATCTGATAAGGGACTAATGTCCAGAATATACAGAGAACTCCTGAAAGTTAACAACAACAGAAAACTCAATTTAAAAAATGGGCAAAGAAAGGACTCGAATAGACATTTGTCCAAAGGCATACAAATGGTTGTGAGCACATGAAAAGATGTTCACCATCACCGATCAGTAAGGAAATGCAAATCATAGCTACAGGGGGATATGAACTCACACCCATTAGGATGGCTCCTATCAAGAAAACAGAAAATAACAAGTATTGGAGAGGATGTGGAGAAGCCAGAACCCTCGTGCATCATGGGTGGGAATGCAAATGGTACAGCTACTGCAGCAAAACGGCAGTTCCTCGTAAAAGTAAAAATAGGGCTACTGTATGATCCAGCAACTCCACTTCTGGGTTTATCTCCAAAATAATTGAAAGCAGGGTCTTAAAGAGACATTTGTACACTAGGGGCACCTGGGTGGCTCAGTCAGTTAAGCGTCCAACTAGATCTCAGCTCAGGTCTTGATCTCAGGGTCACGAGTTCAAGCCTTACTTTGGGTTCCATGCTGGGCATGGAGCCAACTTAATAAAAAAAGAGAGAGAGAGGGAGAGATTTGTACACATATGTTCATAGCAGCATGATTCACAAAAGCTAAAATATGTAAGCAACCAAGTTCACTGACAGATGAATGCAGAAACGAAATATGGCGTATGCATACAACAGAATATTATTCAGCCCTAAAAGGAAGGAACGTCAGACACATGCCCCACCATGGGTGAACCTTGAGAACATAATGCTAGACGAAATAAGCAAATCACAAAGAGACAGGTATCATATGATTCCACTTAGGTGAGATACTTGGAGTCGTCAAAACCAGGGAGACAGGAAGTAAAAATGGTGGTTTCCAGTTGCTGGGGAGATGGGGAAATGGGGTGGGATCATTTAATGAGTGTGGAGTTTCAGTGCTTCAAGATGAAAGGAGTTCTGAAGAAGGACGATGGTGATGCTTGCACGACTTGAATATATGTAATACCACTGAACTGTCCATTTAAAAATAGTTCAGATGGTAAATTTCATATTATATGTATTTTATTATTTTGTCTAAAAAAAACCCAAAACACAAACAGACAAAAAATCGTTAGAGAACTAATAAGAAAACGAAAACTGGCAGGCCAGGATATGCAAGAAAACGGAGCCAAGCTTATGTTTGTATTTTCTCTACCCCCGGGGGGCACTCTGTCGATACCAGAGGGGTTGATAGGCTGGCTGAGCGGTGCTTTCACACCCCTGTGGGTCTGGGACAACAGGGATACATCCTGGTGAATCCCTCTGGTTTTGGTTGGGACACCAAAGGGCTGAACGAGGAGTCACGGTGAGGTGGCAGTAGACAGACTTTCCGGGGGAATGTAGGTTCCATGTTATCATCCCAGCACCCGGGAGTGGGCTGAAGTGATCCCAGGTCTCTAGTGCTGAAAAGTAATCAATAAATAAAATAAACACCAGCCAAGAATACTACACTCAGGGAAAATACTCTTCGCCAGTTAAAGTTAAATGTTTAAGCACGCAGCCCGGTATTGCCGACTACGGACCCTGCGCTGTGCAGGGGACCTCCAGAACTGATCAACCCGCACAACCCAAACTTCATACCAACTGAACAAGGCCTCCCGCCGTCCCCCCTCGCCAGCCCCTGCTCCTAGGAGTCTGACCCGTTTCGGGACGTCATAGAAGTGGAATCATGTACTATCTGTCCTTCTGGAGATGGCTTACTTCATTTTGCATCACGTCCTCAAGGCTCAGCCACGTCACAGCAAAAAATGCAATTGCACTAAACCGTCCACTTAAAGATAAAGATGGCAAGCTGGGTGACAAAATAATCAGACCCAACCACACCCGTGCAGTGTTGCAAGAGACAGATCTCTCGCATATTTACTTATTCAAGGGGAAACACACACACACACACGCACACACACACACACACGCACACACACCCTACCGAGTCTTACCAAAGCCATGAGACTATATTACTGCCAAAGTAGGCGTGAAGTGAAACAAACTTAGAGAGAAAGAGGAACCGTTCATACTAAACTTGTCAGTGTCCCCGGAAGGTTAAAAACATTCTGAATGTACGTGCACCCAGTGCTGGGACTTTGACCAACAGCAGCAAACAGAACTACGAGGACAGACGGATAAACCACACTCACCTGGGACGTGTTCACACAGGTCTCAGTAACTGAGAGAAGCAGCAGGAAGCATCAGCAAAGACAGAAAACCTGAAGACACGCGAAACAGGGATGCTTGCGAACGCCGCGCCCAGCAGGAAGCAGAAGGCGGAAGGCGCCGCTCTCAAGCAGGCCTGTCGAGCAGGTACCAACAGGATGGTCTGCCCGAGCCTCAGCCCCGTCTCCACAAACCTCAAGGAACGAGACGTATCTGGTCTGTTCCTCGTGGCAGTTCCGTGCACGCCAGCAGGCTTCCCCACCTCAGCAGGGCCGGGGAGGAGAGGGGCCTCTGCAGGGGGAGCCAGATGAGGTCAGCGCGAGGCTGCCGGGTGGGAGCCAGGACAGCAGCTTAGACACGAAGTGCTCTCGGGACGCTGGGGCGGGGCGTCTGCGCTCCCTCTTGAGCTCCGCTCCCCTGGGTGCACAGAAGGAGGGGGCGACGAGAATCTCCCGATGGCGGAGCGCCCCAGGGGGTCCACAGCCATGGAGAACCCCGCTCAAAGCATGAATCAGCGACTTTCTTCCCACCCCTCAGAGCAAGGTGAATACCGGGCTCCTGGAGGCAGGCGGGGCGCAGACCATCTGCCGCTGGAGGAGGAGCGAGGGTCCCCCTGCATCAGCGCAAAGTGTCCGTCCACCCTAGGGGAAGGAGACTCTCCTTCCAAAGACGTGTCCAGATGCCGGGCAGAGCCTGGCCGCATGGGGGAGGGGCAGCACTCTGGGATGGCCCTCACTCATGGCCAGCTGGGGCCACCCAAGCACAGGGCCAAGGGGACAGGCGCCCACTTGACTCTCTGGCTCTCGGTTTAAAGTGCTTTCTCATTAGAGGTCCTTTGAAACAGCCGTCTGTCCCCTCACCCAGATCACTGGCATCCATATGACGCCCTGACATGACGCTGGCCATTTACTGTTGCTCCCAGACTGTCGTGGCCTCTAGGGAGCGTCCAATGCACAGGGCAGGGACTCCACTGGAAATAAGCAACAGCCAGCACCCAGCACGAACTCAGAATTCACCTGTTGGATGAAGGACAGGGACGCGCCACTACCGATAATAACAAAAGGACCATTTTGTTAAGTGCCTGCTGCGTGTGAGCGTTGGGCTTGGCTTATGATCCACATGACGGCCGCGGACAGGGAGATTCTTACCCGACTTTACAGATGAAGAGGTGGGCTCTGAGTGCAGAACTGAGGCCAGCCCTCGGACCCTTCTCACTCAGGAGACCCCAGCTGCACTGCCTCCCACGAGGAACTGGAGTCATGGTCATCCCACAGGGATGCTCAGACTTTTACCAGGACGTGCCCCTTGCCCTGGGCATAGGAGGTGGCCCAGGCCGCTGTGCAGGAGGCCCTGTCCCACCAGGCCCTAGGCCTCCCCACCCCGGGGTCGGGGCTTCCCTAGCCTCAGCCACACCGAGGGGCTGCTTTCAGAGCCAGCAGACATTCCAGAGCCCTTGGCCTTCCCCCTCGAAGCCCATGTCTGGGGCAGCCCGGTGGCCAGCCTCTGTGACCGGAGCGTGACTCACGGCTGCTGTCTCCATCAGTGCTCACAGCTCTGTGGCATCTCGGGCACAATTAGCAGCCCCTCATTTACAGCCCAAATAAACTCCTCTTTAATGAGAATGCTTTTCCTTCCATTATTTTATGGGCAACTGGTTAGGGACACTTAGTAAAAATCATTTAAAATAGCAGTGAGGCCAGGTAGCTGATCGGGGACGGCGGAGGCGTGCATCACGGACATCCATTATCGTGGCGAACCCAGTGGAAAAGCCAGGGCCTCGATGGGCAGCGTTCGACCAACACACACCAGCCACCCTGGGTGTGGGGGTCAAAGCCCCCTGCACCAGCCCGGGCCACCAGCAGCCCACGTGTGACCCTCCCTCGCGGCCCACAGCTGCCCTTTGAGGTAGGGATTGCAAAGATCTCCGTCACACAGAGGGGGAGTCCAAGACACGGACAGCATGAAGGTGAAGCTTCAATCCTCCCCAAAGGCATGTTCAAGTGTAAAGATGACCTTGAACCTCTAAGTCCTGAGAACTAAAACACCTGTGAGCCCTTGATAAAAACCACGTGGATAAAACGCATCCAACCAAGCAATGAAGCAAAAAACCCCACAAAAAGGCAGGAACGGAGAAGCCACCGCGAGTGAGCGAATGAGGCCGTGCACATCCACGCATCCGGGAAACAACCGGGCTCTGAGTCCACGTTAACTCAGAACTAAGACTTGTCAACCCTTCCAGGAGCACTGGTTGTCCTAGACCATAAACCGACCAGGAATAAACACTCCCAGCAACGGAACTTGGCCGGCGGGGAGACAGCGCGTGAAAGCCAGGCTCTGCGTCTCTCCTCACAGGGCGTTAGTCCTCACTGTCGCGAATGAAAAAAAAAAAAAAAAAGAAGAAGAACAACTATATATATATATATTTAAAAAAGAGAATGACTCCATGCTTTCCAAGGTTTTGCAATCTATTTCCTCATTCTTCAATCATTCAGGAGGAATATCCCTTGCACTTAAAAAACGTAGTCTTTCTATTTGACACCAGTTTCTTCCTCATCTGTTAAATTCAAGAACAGTTAGATTTATTGGTTTGTACTTATAAAGCATGATGAGCTAATCCTGTTCTTAGAAAAGTGTTTCCTTCCACGATCTGTGGGTTCTTCCCCTGCCGTGGATGCCGCTGGCCGTCTATCCCTCGTTTTTACACCTGCGGGGAAAGCTGTCTGGAAGGACGGTCACTCGGGGCGGAGTGCACTTTTCAACAATGACCATAAGGCTGTCCAAATGCCCAAATGCCCTTCAGCTCTGTGACCTTGCGGGATCTGATTCCCCTCCCCTTGAATTTGGGCTGGCGTCAGTGACGCACTTGTAAGGGACACAGTACAGTGGGCCAGCCTCTGCTACGTCTGTTGGACCGTTTGCTGTCCAGACCCTCCCCTGGGGGTGCTCCCTCCCTGAACTCGGCCGCCATGCCTGCAGAGCCCCAGCTACATGGCGGGTGCTCCCGCCGGTGGTCTTTGCAGAGTTCTCACTGCCCAGGCGCCACACGGCCGAGTGAAGTCGCCTCCAGAAGTTTCCAGCATCCGGCCAGTCAAGCCACCCACTGTCCCCTGATCTTCCCAACCGAGGCCCCAGACATCGTGGAGAGGAGACACATATCCCTGCTCTGAATCCCTGACCCCCAGAATCCGCAAGCACAGCCAGATGGTAGGCGGCTTATGCCGCTGTGTGTGGGGCTGTTTGTCGCCGGGAAGTTCCAACGGTGTGATTATTTCTGAGTAGTAGGATTTTAGGTCATTTGTTGCTTGATTCTTTATGCATTACTTGAATTTTTTTTAATGAATAGCTATCATTCTTCCAAAAATAACAATGCCATTGCTTATTGCGAGTGTCCTTCCTGCTACGTCCTGAGGCCCATGAGACAGCTGATTGCACCTGAAGGTACATCTCTGCAAACCCGTGTTTCCGTAGCCAGAGTTGATTTAAAACCAAGTTCAGATGCAGGAGATGGCCTTCTCCGGGGGGACAGCCTGTGTGGGGCTGAGGAGAGCAACCCGGAGACTCAGACCCTTCATAGAGACAGCTGCCACTGAAGGGGAGAAATCGCCCGCTTTGGCATGCATGCGGCCTGACGCTCTGGAGAATTGCTTGTGTTCCAAACCACTTTGTACTGTGCTCAATTGGACAAGTGCTTCGTGCCTCTGCCAGTTTGGGTGAAGGGCTTAATTCCCTGAAAAATCAGCTTGGCGTGTTGGCGTATGTCAATGCCCTTCCAAGGGAAAACTGCCCTGGCTTCTGTTATTCGAGAACCGCTCTGTCACTCAGCACTGGAATATCGCCCTAATTAAAAACCTCTCTGCTCCAAATAGCTCCCTTTACTTAGGGCTGTTTCTTTCCCTAATCACAGAAAAGCTGTTAGAAAGTCACTTTTTTTATGTAAGACCCATATGTCTGCACTCTAGCCTGTTAATGGGATGAACCCCAAAACAAAGCCGAAAGAAAACATAAATAGCATATATCTGCAGTTCTTAGAGCAAAGAAAAACACCGTCAGAGTGTGTTTACAAAAACGTTTGCTAATGGGCTAGCTGCACAACAATCGTCGGGAAATCTGATAAATGGATTCAAAATAAAGAACCAAATGGAAAGGGATTTGCTTAATGTTTCAAGGCACTTTTCCGCAGGCTGGAAAAATTCTCGGGAACAGAGAGCAACAAGGCTGAAATCTGGGGTAGCAGATTGCCGGCGAGCCTGGGCCAGGAAGTACGACACCCTGAGCTCATCCAGACTGCACCTCCCCCCGGCCGCACGACCTCAGGCAGGGGCCACGACCATCTGTGCCGAGCCACTGAATCCTCGGACCGCGCTGACGACAGTGTGAGACCGTCTAGGTAAAGCCGTGAGCACAGAGTCTGGCTCCCAATAAGCGTGTGGTGATGACCAGCTCGTGTGCTCGGATCCGAGATCCAATCACACGCTTAGCCAGCAGTGAGTGAGCTCCCCTCCACGGGAGACACCCCACCAGCGGGGGGCTGGGGCATCTCCTCCCTCCTCAGCATTCAGTTGGCATCATGTGGATGGCTGGAAGTAGGCCACGGCGGGAGTACTTACACCGTGGAAGCTGGCAAACACCATAGATCAAACCTTGTCTTTTTTTTTTTTAAGATTTTATTTATTTATTTGACAGAGAGAGAGAGAGAGACACAGCCAGCGAGAGAGGGAACACAGTAGGGGGAANGGGAACACAAGCAGGGGGAGTGGGAGAGGAAGAAGCAGGCTCCCAGCGGAGGAGCCTGACGTGGGGCTCGATCCCAGAACGCTGGGATCACGCCCTGAGCCAAAGGCAGACGCTTAATGACTGAGCCACCCAGGCGCCCCCCCCTTTTTTTTTCCTTAATAGAGTGGCTCGTTAAACATTTATCAGGACACCTCTGGACCCAACAGAAGCAAGATGAGCGGGAATGATTTAGAGAACACGGAAGAACTGGCAGGTGGGGATTTTGTGGGTCAGACCGCATGACCTTCAAAAGTCATTCACTCACTCTTCACCCATGGCAGACGCTGCCCAGTGGAGGGGACAGGCCGCTGTGTGTGGTCTCTCCTGTTCTAGAGACGGGAGAGCCGAGGCTCCCATCACCCGGGATCTACTCGGGATGAGGGAATCACGACCGGCAGAGCGAGGACTGGAGCTCAGCCCCTCTGACTCCCCGGTCTGCATCTTGTCGGCTCAGCCTGGACCTGGAGGCCAACCGAGAGTCCCCAACAATGTCTGCACAATGACCCGGTTAGAGGTGTGCCTGGGACACAGAAGGGACTCAGCTGAGCTTCTGGCTCTGAGATCTGTGATTTTGCACAAAACCTACCAGAGCCAAACCACGGAAATAAACCCTTGAAGCCCCTTATGAACCCACATTTCTAAACCCTACTGGAAAACAGTTTAAAAAGGAAGAAGACAAAAAGGCCTACGTTGATTTCCCTGTTCATCTGCACAAGCTACTGAACTTGACTTTTGTTTTTATTGGGGAACCAGCTGAAACAGCCCTCCAAATTAAGGAAATAACTTTACAAAGTTTTATGTTTTCTTATTTTAGAAATATTCATTGCCTCTATATGTCTCTCCTATGTGCTTATAGAAAAGCATTTTTCTTCCATTTGCCAATTTTCAATGATTTTTCTCTCCTTCTACTTACAACAAAGCAATCATTTCAAATTAATTAAGTTTTCATTAAAATGCATTATTGTAATGTGCCGGGTACTGAATAGTGATTTTGTTTCTGGGAGAACAAGCCTGCAGGAAAACGCCATAAATTTTACAAGCAGACAGTTTCAACCCCATTTTCTCCTCTCACTTCTAGAGCTGGGAGTTTGCACACAGTAGGTTCCAAATAAATGGTGGAGAGAACAATGAATGGCAGTAATAATTATCATCGTCATTAATAACGAGAGGACATTTATGGAAGATTCCCAAAGTGTGCCACGATCTCGCACACATTTCATTTCGTCCCAGCCAGCCTCTGATGGGGACCTGAATATATTCCCTTTTTAATGTGTAATGAGAAAACCAAGACCCAGAACGTGAGTCGTTCACCAAAAAACACACAGGACGACGCAGAGCTGCCCCTTGAACTTTTTTTCCAACTTGGCACGCACTTGGGGGCGAGGCGCGAAAGGGAGGGGGGATTGTGGCGCCAGGAGACGTTACGGCGTGTCCTTGAGCAAGACGTCCTCACACCCTGTCCCAGACCACATCAGCCCTCAGTGTGGCACACGGGCCTTTTCTAGACCGACAAGCTGGATGCAAAATCAGAGCCATTTTAATACTTAAGAATTTCGAGGAGCTTAGAAAATGTGAACACTGGAGGCAAAAAAAAAAAAAAAAGATTCCCAGGTTATTTAGAAAAGAGAAAATTGACCTTGAATTTTGAGGGCCATTAACCCGTGCGCTATTTGCCCCTTCTTAGTGATGCTGCACGGCCATGCTGAAGGGAGGCCAGACGCCGCGAGGGAAGTGGGGGCTGAGCAAAACCCCCCAGACGCTTGGTGTCATGGCAGGAAAAGGGAAACCCCGAACCTGGATGATCACAGAAATGCAAGAGTTCCTGACTTGGCTTCTTGCAGACATGGTCTTGAATTATTTGGGGTGAGAAAACGGAGTCCTAGGAACATTTACACAGCAAACAACCCAATGGCTCGACCAGTAGGACGGACAGAGGAAGACAATCAGGGTTCTTTTGTAAGAAAATTAAATAAATCCTATTTGTTCATTATTGAATTTTATGATCTTCTCGCTCTGGATGCTTACCTTCACTTCCCCCTTATTCTCTCTTCTCTGGGCAGAGGGGGACTCGCATTCCCCCATCCCATCCTTTTCCCTGTGCTGAGCATCTCTGTTAATGGTCTTGTGGACTCTCATGGTCCCACCAGCAGAACACAGGGCCTGAGAAGTTCTTTGTAGATCTTGGGTACCAGTCCTTTATCTGTAGTGTCCTTTGCAAATATATTCTCCCATTCCGTGGGCTCTCTTAGTTTTTTTGACTGTTTCCTTGGCTGTGCAGAAGCTTTTTATCCTGATAAAGTCCCCTAAGTTCATTTTATCTTTCGTTTCTCTTGCCTTTGGAGATGTGTCATGAAAAAGGTTGCTCTGGCTGATGTCATAGAAGTTGCAGCCTATGTTCTCCTCTAGGATTTCGATGGATTCCTGTCTCACATCGAGGTCTTTCATCCATTTGG
>NC_048232.1:88802231-88812725 GCF_002007445.2 Ailuropoda melanoleuca | reverse complement strand
GGTCAGGCAGGAGGCTCGGGGTGGGGGGGTTGAGCCGTCATGAGCCACAGGTCACCTGCAGGAGCCCCCCCGCCCACCTGCTGCCACCCAGGGCCAGGGACAGCCTGCAACACCAGCCCGGCTTCCTCTGTGCCCTCAGCACGCTCTGCGCTCTAGGCTCTGGCCAGTGCTTGTCTACTGCACCCAGAGCGGCCAGGTCAAGTGACCACAGGCCGAGGACCGAGCCCCGGGTGGACAGCGCTGAGTGGCAAGACACTGAGTGCCCTTTGAGGCAACGGCTCCTTGGCTAAGATCAAACCCAAAGAATTTATGCTCCTCGATCCTTGATGACATTATTTAAATTGCCTCTGATTTATCACTAACTCAATATGCATTGTCATTTTTAAGTAATTACAGAAAATATTGTAATCCAAGTGTTATTACATCAGGAGCACAACTCCCAATAAATACCGCCTCTGCCTTCAGTCAGCTCGTACTGTGGATCGATGCCTACTGATTTTTGAACGTGAGCATGTTAGAGGTCCTTGAAGCCCCATTACTCTGGCGGGAGCATAATCTTCCTTCACTGGCACATGAGGGCCTGGCAGTGGCCCGTTATTCCTCCCACACTTCTCTAGGCACCTGTCCTCCTAGGATCCTGTGGGTCTTTGTTTGGGACCAATGCCCCTTGGGGTCAGCATTAGTACAGGGTCCTGCAGGACGAGTCCAGCCATAGCCTGTCCCCAAGACACCCAAAGTCAGCTTTCTTTTTTTTTTTTAAGATTTTTTTTTAATTTATTCGACAGAGATGGAGACAGCCAGTGAGAGAGGGAACACAAGCAGGGGGAGTGGGAGAGGAAGAAGCAGGCTCCCAGCGGAGGAGCCTGATGTGGGGCTCGATCCCATAACGCCAGGATCACGCCCTGAGCTGAAGGCAGACGCTTAACCGCTGTGCCACCCAGGCGCCCCCAAAGTCAGCTTTCTCTTCCATGTCTTCATCAGACATTCCACTTAGGTAAATTCCTCACATGCCAGGCAGGTGCCAGGTCCAACAAGGGATGCCAGGAAAGATGTGACCTGTGTCCAGTCAACATTCTAAGTCCCATCTGAAGAGCCTGATGCAGGGGTTAGAATCATGAGATTTGAGGTGTGGTCTGCTCTGCTTCCTTCTTGCTGGGTGGCCCTGGGACACCCTGACCTTGCTGAGCCTCAGGTTACCCTCCATAAAACAGGACCTCCGTGTCTGCTCACATGGTGGCTGGTTGGGGTGATAATGGGGGTGACTCATAAGAAAGCCTTTTTAGGTTGTGAAGGGCTGTAAGAATGGGGCATAATTATCAGAGAAGGACAGAGACTTACAGAAAATACAGTGCTCCATCAAGGGCCAGAGGAGTGAGAAGCATTCTCCATAGGAACGTACACTACTCTGCTCACTTTCTTGTAAATGAGAACAGAACTCATGCAACTATTTAATGTAAACAATAAATAACAAGATATGATCCATTTCCTTAGAACAGATTATTAAAAGAAGGAAGATGGGACAGGACTTGGTACACGGTAGGTGCTCAAAAATATTTGTTGCATGAATAAATGAGAAAAGAGACACAGAGAGAAGGGAGAATCTGTGGGTCCCATGAGGAGCCGCAGCTGGGAAACAGGAGGAAGCTGAGAAAGGTGTGCCGTGGGGAGACAGCCACAAGGGACCCGGTGTAGGACGGGCAGCCCTGGGGAGCACTGAGGGCAGCTGAACGCTGCTCCAGAGGGAAAGAAAACACAGAAGAAGAAAGACGGGGTGAAGAAGAGAAGCCAAAACCCTCACCCACAGCACAGGGATGCTCTAATGCTCAGAAAGATAGAAGACAAAACCAATAACTAGAAGATGAACTGACTCCAGCTGAGATTCATTGCATGGGACAATTCGTCTAAGACTAAAATCATTATGCTCAGGATGCTTGAAGAAACAACACAAGTGATTAAGGGAGAATGTACTTCTTTTTAAGATTTTATTTATTTATTTGAGAGAGTGAGCAAGAGAGACAGCATGAGCAGGGGGGAGGAGCAGAGAGAGAGGGAGAAGCAGAAGGAGAAGCTTCAGAGGGAAAAGGAGAAGCAGACTCCCTACTGAGCAGGGAGCCCAGCACAGGGCTCGATCCTGGAAAGCCGGGAAAGCCGGGATCACGACCTGAGCCGAAGGCAGATACTGAACCAACTGAGACATGCAGGCACCCCGAGAATGTAATTTTAAGAGCACAAGAAACTACAGAAAAATAAAACAGGCATATAAGCAATAATCATAGATGTTTATTTTTTTTAATTAGAAAGTACGATAATTTTTTTAAAGTTCTTAAAATAGAATATGTGATAAAGGGACACCTGGATGGCTCAGTCGTTAAGTGTCTGCCTTCGGCTCAGGTCATGATCCCAGGGTCCTGGGATCGAGCCCCACATCGGGCTCTGTCAGTGGGGAGCCTACTTCTCCCTCTCCCACTCCCCCTGCTTGTGTTCCCTCTCTCGCTGTCTCTCTCTCTGTCAAATAAATAAATGAAATCTTTAAAAAAAAAAACCTGATAAAAGGAACACATTTTAGGCAGAACAGAGTTAAAGGGAGAATTAGTGAATTGGAGAGCATACTGAGGAACTCAGCTGGAATACGGTTCAGACGAATAATTTATGCAGATGCGTGGACATGGATACACATGCACGCACAGCATTTTGTCGGTTCCAGATGTGCTCTTTCACACTTTGACACACCTGAAATCAGAACACGTAACACAGCTGAAAGTCACTTACTACCATGCTCAGTGTAGACTGGGGACGCCTCCCAGAGAGAACTGGCATTTGCTGCACAAGGCTCCTGAAAGTACTACCAACGTACGACCACTTGGAGTAAAATTTGTGGTGAAGACTCGGATTCAAAGTAGACCTGAGTGTGAATGGACTTGGGGTTTAAAATCTCGGGGTGGGGGTGCCTGGGTGGCTCAGTAGTTANGTTAAGCGTCTGCCTTCGGCTCAGGGTGTGATCCCGGCGTTATGGGATCGAGCCCCACATCAGGCTCTTCCGCTATGAGCCTGCTTCTTCCTCTCCCACTCCCCCTGCTTGTGTTCCCTCTCTCACTGGCTGTCTCTATCTCTGTCGAATAAATAAATAAAATCTTTAAAAAAAAATAAAATCTCAGGGGGATGTTTTCTACCCAGTGGGTTCACTTGTCACATCCTCTTACAGCCCTTTGGGGTCCCAGGTGTAGGTTGGGGTCTCTGATCAGACTCCTCACCCTTGGTGTGTGTCTTCTGCCCATGAAAAGGAGTGGGTCCTCCTTCCAACGGTGGCATCTTGGGTCGGTACTTGTGTTTATGCGCACACCTACACACCTACACACACACACACACACACACACAAACAGCTGATGTCATATCTACCTAATAATGGTTTCAGAAGAAAAAAACAGATATTCTTTCTGAAAAATGAATAGCTTACTTTTTCCAGATTTGGAGAAAAACAGGAGTCCCCCATTCAAAATTGCCATGTAGGTAAAAGCAGGATAAACCAAGAGAAGTCCACGTGAGGACACACAGGGTGAAACCACGGCAAGATGGAAAGAGAGTCTTTAACGGCAGCAGAGACACAGGACGGACACCAAACAGGGTCACAGAGTAGACCGAGAGCAGATTCATCAGCCACTGCAGAGCCCAGAAGACAGTGGACGGGCATCTTCAAAAGGCAAAAATAATGACCAATCCACATCTTGGACCAAGACAAACTGTTATTCAGGGAAACGAGGAAATAAAAACTTGCAAGGACTAAAGGGATGTACCACCAAAGACTCAGATGACCAGACCCTAGAGAGCCCCTGGATGAGCTCACAGCACAGCGGGGCGGGGGCGGGGAGCAAGCTTTATTTTTTTTTTAAGATTTTATTTATTTATTCGACAGAGATAGACAGCCAGCGAGAGAGGGAACACAAACATGGGGAGTGGGAGGCTCATAGCGGAGGAGCCTGATGTGGGGCTCGATCCCATAACGCCGGGATCATGCCCTGAGCCGAAGGCAGACGCTTAACCACTATGCCACCCAGGCGCCCCGGGAGCAAGCTTTAGATGCCAATGACACACAGACTGATGACTTCACCTGAATTTTGACTTGTGACACAGACAAGGGGATTTAAAGGCAAAATTACATTGTAGGTAACAGTACAGAAGGGGTGATAGCAGAGTGGCCCATGGGCAGGCAGAGCACACAGAGGTCCACGTAAGCCCACGCTGCCCACCCCGCAGCCAGCCTTCCCCACGCTGCTCTCCCAGGAGAACACCACTTGGGTTTAAGACACCAACTTCATGGAACTTAGAGAGATCTCGAGGCTATATTTTCTGCTATTATTTATATGTAAAACTTTATATTTAGGTCCCCGAAGCCCAGTTCAACATTTTAAACACAACAATCTGCAGGAGGTTTCCAGTTATGATCCAAACACAAATGGCGGAAGGTTAGAATCAGACGTATGAAGGTTCTGAAAGCCCGCCAAGCACCAAGGGCAGGGGATACATCTGGCATGCTGCTGTCCGAGAAAGGCATCACTCCCTGAGGGCCGTGCCGAGAGAGTGTTAATACTAACCTCAGATTTCACTGCAGTGTGATGGGAAACTCGGCAAAAAAGCAGCCTGATGTCTCCTGAAGCCTCATATAAACAAATTTATGAAAGTCAACGTCAACGCTGGGAGCAAGACTGTATTTTGCAATCGTTTCATCCAACAGCATTAGCCCACTCCTCTGAAGATATGCCAAGGCCCCTCCTTGGGGGTCTCTGCAGCAGCCCTCGGGGTGAGTCATCACGGGTCTCCTGAGTCCGACCGCCCTGGATGACGGCTGTCGCCCAGCCCTTCTGCCCGTCCCCTTCCACAACCAGCACACCAGAACTGGCTCCTGCACATCTTGTTCTCAGCTGACTTTGAGCTTCAGAGAATTCACCTTGAGTTTTATTAAAAACTCTAGTCTGCGTTTTTCCAACAAGTGTATTTATTTCTGTGTGTTATTTGCCAGGCCATGTGGCAAGCATCGTGCTTGCAGAACAGCATATCAACTAGATAAATTCCTGACTGCAAAGCAGTGGCTTGTCACCCGTACTAAGGGCTGGCGGTCTGGAAGTGAGGCATGAGCATTTCCTGTTCCTGGATGCGAGGTTTTCCATTCTACTTAGGTGCTTTTCTGTTTTCAGATACACTGTAGGAAATCGGTTGAGGGTTTGGGGTTGGTGTGCAATGCGTGATCAGTTTTTCCCTTCCAAATGATGAATGGGAACAAATCTTCTGGTCAGCACGTTTGCATAGAACCGGTTTTCAGGAGTTCATGGATGACCAATGCGAAGAGAGACCCTAGACTCAAGGATGCGCGTTTCACTGGGAAAAAGCACACTTAAGTATTTATATTTAAAATTGTACAGAAAAACCACTAAAGTCATATAATTGCAATATATAATGTCCAAACCAACAAAGAAAAAAAAAGAAATTTAGGAAGTACTATTCATCAATAGAAAGCAAAAAAAAAAAAAATGATGGAGAAATCTGGACATAAGTCTAAACATGTAAGTGAGCACAGTAAATGCAGGAGTAAAATTGTGGAGTAAAAGTCCCAAAATACAACACTGTATTTTTAAATACAGCTAATTCCTGATTACAAAAAATGTACCGAAAAGCAAATTGCACAGAACAGTTGAAAATAAAGGAACGGAAGAATATTTCCACGTAAAATACTAAATAACAGAAGGGGAGGTAGCAAACAGAGGGAGGATAATTTAAGGCAAAAGCTTTAACAGGGGGGCGCCTGGGGGGCTCAGTCATTAAGCGTCTGCCTTCGGCTCAGGTCATGATCCCAGGGTCCTCGGATCGAGCCCCGCGTCGGGCTCCCCGCTCAGGGGGAAGCCTGCTTCTCCCTCTCCCATTCCCCCGCTGGTGTTCCCCCTCTCGCTGTCTCTCTCTCTGTCAAATAAATAAATTTTTAAAAAAAGTTTTACTAAGGATTAAAAAGGAACATCACATAGAGAAAAAGAAGAAATCTAAAATAGTAAAAGCCATGAACTGAATAGAATTTTCCAAATCCACAATTATTATGAGGTTCTTTTATTTATAAGAAATTAATGTATCAAACAAATAAAAGTTAATAAGAATTTGAAATTCATTTGAAATGGCATAGGGATTAGAATAACCAAAACAATTGTGGGGGGGGGAAAGTTGAGGGATTCTCACTGATTTCGCGACTTCCTGTGACACCGTAGCAATGACAAGAGTGTGGTGTTGGCAAGGGAACCCACGGGCGTAGATCAGTAGGACAGAATGGAGTCCAACAACATACCACGTGAATACAGTGGATTGACCTTCAACAGGGGTGCGCTGGGACTCAATAACCTTTCCAACTATTGTACATCCCTATGCCAGAGGGGAGACAGACAGGCCAGAGGGGAGACAGACGGGCCAGAGGGGAAGACAGACAGCTAGTCCAGAGTGGAGATAGACAGAGGGGAGACAGACTGACAGCCAGCCAGACGGGAGACAGACAGACAGGCCAGAGGGGAGACAGACTGACAGATGGAGAGGGGGAACACTGCACTTCACTTTGCACCTTTTTCAAAATTTAACTAAAAAATGGATGATGGAGTTAAATGTTAAACATGGACTATAAAACTTCTCGAGGAAAGCAGAGGAGAAAATCTTTGTGACCTTGGGTCGGGCAAAGAATTTTTAGATACAACCCTAAGAGCATGATCCATAACAAAAAATACATAAATCAGACTTTGCCAAAGTGAAAACCTTTTGCTCTGGGCAAGACGCGGCTCGAGAATGAAAAGGCAGGCCACCCACAAAGCAAATATTTGCAAATCACATGTCCCACAAAAGACTTGTGTCTGCCGTACGTAGGGAAGAACCACGAAAGCTCAGCAGGAAGAAAACCACACCGCAGGGAACAAACAGGCAAAAAACTGGGCGGGCGGTTCACCCAAGAAGATAACTGGGTGGCCACGAGCACAGGGAAGGCCCTCAGCATCATCGCCATCGGGCAAATGCAAACGCACACCCAGCGAGCACCGCGCCACACGCACTAGAATCGCTAAAGCTGAGACAACAGTGCAGCCACGGTGCCAGGTGGCAGCGGATGCCGACCAAGCAACGGGGTTTCTCAGTCAGTGCTGGTGGGAAACCAAAGTGGCACAACCACTACGGAAAAGAGGTGGTTTCTATACAAAACGCAATTCCTTATGAAGTTCAGTAAACAGTTAGCAAAAGACCCAGCAAGGTCATCCCTGGCGTAATGAGAAATTACAATGTGCAGTCACACCAAAATCGGGTTGTGAGTATTTGTCTCCAAAATGGAAACAGCCCCATGTCCTTCCACGGGTGATCAGATCAAGACACAGACAAGGCGGCTTCTCGAAGCTGATCAGGACTCTTGGAAACCTACACCAAAGCC
This sequence comes from Ailuropoda melanoleuca, assembly GCF_002007445.2. Taxonomy (NCBI): domain Eukaryota; kingdom Metazoa; phylum Chordata; class Mammalia; order Carnivora; family Ursidae; genus Ailuropoda; species Ailuropoda melanoleuca. The sequence continues at coordinate 88,805,290 of NC_048232.1, read as the reverse complement.
GGGAAGCCACTTCCCTGAGAGTCAGCGACCACCTGCACAATGGAATACTAGAAATTAAAATAAGGAGTCCTTAATTGGCACCAACAAATGGGTGACTCTCAGATACATTCTGCTAGGTAAGCGACGCCTGACTCAGGAGGCGGGATACGTCATCCCCTCTCTATGACGTTCTCAAAAAGCAAACACCTGGGACACCGAGCGGGCCAGCTGTGGTCAGGGCGCAGGGAGGGAGAGGGGCTGATGACAACAGAGCAGCACAAAGGAGCCTAGTGGATGTTATGAGTTTTCCGTATCTTCACTGCAAGGTTTAAATGACTGTGCATTTGCCAAACTCACCATTATGTGCAAGAAGTTCATTATATCCTAGGTCATTTTCTTTATTTGCAAAAAAGAATGAAAGAAATACATCCAACTCAGACACCCAAGCTGGACAAGATGGTATAAAAGGAGAAAATTATAAAGCATTCTTACATAAAAATATAGACAGAAATATTTTTTTTAAAAGGTGTCAACAATTCCTATGTAGTGATGTCTAAGAAATACATCATTACCACATCGGGTTTTTCATGGGAATTCTAAAACATTTCAACAGAAGGAAACCTAGTATCGTGATGCCCAAAAGTAACAGAATAAAGAACATGTGTAATCACCCAAATAAATACCAAAATGGCATTTGATAAAATTCAGTGCCCACGCAGGACAAAAGTGCTGAGCAAAGACCAGAAGGTTGCAACTTCCTTATGGTAATCAAGACTCGCAGGAACCGAGAGCCGACCTCAGAAGTCATTTCATTACAGTTGTCAACCGACAGAGATGCGGTCTCCCACCGCTTCTGTTCTATCTTGTTCTAGAAGTCTTAAAAAGCAAGAAAAACAAAAACAAGCAAAAAAACAAAAAACAAAAAAACCAAGGAAAACTCTGCAATATAAACATTAGATCAGGAAAGAAGGAACAAAAATCTTCATAATCTGGAAACCATACTACTCCTTTTTTATGGAACAGCGTTGTGGAGACGTCATTCGTGAGCATACATTTGCTTGGCAAAGCGAACAATTCCATGACTGGGGGCATATCTGGAGTTGGACAACCATGGCCACAGTCACCTTGAGGGTATTTCCGGCATGACAAAAAGAAAGCCAGTACCCGCTAGTAGTCACTCCAACCTCTCCCCCGCCCGACCCCCGTTCCGGCCAAACACTGACCAACCTGCGGTCTCTCTCTAGACTTGCCTGTTCTGGAAACCTTGTTGAATTAGAATCGCATCACGTGGGGCCTTTTGCGCCTGGCTTCTCTCAGTCAGCATCACCCTAAAGCACGTGCCAGGATTTCACTTCTTTCTTCTTCTCCTTTTTTAATTGAAGAACAATCGACATAGAACGCTGCATTCATTTCAGGTGTACGACACAGTGAGTCAATGTTTACACACAATGTAAAATAGCTCAGTAAGTGCGGGTTTGCCGTCTGTGCTGCGGGAGCTGTTAGAGCGCTATCCCCGCTGAGTTCCCTGTGCTCTACCTTACATGCCAGCTCCTATTTATTTTATAACTGGAAGACTGTAGCGTTCAATCCCCTTCACCTGTTTTGCCCACCGCCGCCTCCTCCCCTCTGGCAACCCAGTTCGCTCTCTGTGTTTATGAGCCTGTTTCTGTTTTCTTTGTTCGCTTGTTTTGTTTTTTTAGATTTCACAGGTAAGTGAAGTCATACGGTATTTGACTCTCTCTGCCTGGCTTATTCACTTCAGCATAATACCCTGTGGTTCCATCCATGCTGTAGCAAGTGGCAAGACGTCATTCCTTGTTTATGGCTGAGCGATACTCCACTGGTACACGGACCACATCTTCGTTATCCAGCCATGCATCGATGGCCGTATAGGTGGCTTCCTTCCACGTCTCGGCAATCGTCAATAATGCTGCAATGACTATAGGGGTGATGTGTCTTTTTGAATTAGTGTTTTCATTGTCTTCAGATAAATACCGAGAAGTAGAATTCCACTGGATTTGCGTGTCCCTGATGATGAGTGATGTTGAGCATGTTTTCATGTGCCTGTTGGCCATCTGGATGTCTTCCTGGGGGAAAAAAATCATGAAGCAAAAAGAGAGTAGAGTAAAATATTTGAAGTGTAGAAAGAGAAAACATTAGCCTCGAATCCTATAGAGAGATTATCCTTCAACCGTGAGGGGGAATAAAGACTTCCAGACAGGACAACAAGAATACTCGCTGAAAGTGGAAGGACCTCGCATGAAATCCTGTGAAAGAAGCTCTTTGCAGAGAAAGAAAATGATGCAGACCACATGCTTAGATTGAAATAATGAAAGGAAGCTTTGGAGAAGGAACAAATGAAGGTAAAATAACATTTTTTATTTTCCTTAATCTTACCTGATCTAATAAATATTTGTTCAAAGCAACGATAGCACCAATACACCATGCAATCACTGCCCATGGGCGAGTGAAATGAATGACACTGATTTAAGGAGGGATGGGAGGGAACAAATGGGAATATCCTGTTAGAAGTTACCCGCATTGGCCATGAAGTGGTTTAGTGTTATTGAAAAGAGACAGAGACCAGTTGTAAATGTCTATTGCAAACTCGAGGGCAACCACCTCGAAGTTTAAAAAAGCAGTGCACTGCTGCTCCGAGAGAGGAGAGAAAATGGAATCATATAAAATGTTCGACTAAAACTGCAGAGAAGAGAGAAAGAGGGAGGCACGAGCAAGAGTGTCAGGTGCAACTAATTGAAAGCAGTTACTAACATGGTAGATACTAGTCCAGCTATCTCACTGATCACTTCAGCTGGAAACGGTACAAATACACCAATTAAGAGAGAGATTTTCAGAGTATATTTAAAAAGACCCAGCAAACCATTTGCTGTCTATAAGAAACTGACTTTAAATATAAAGATGGAGGTAAATTATAAGTAAGGAGATGGAAACAGGTATCCCATGTGTACACTAACCAGAAGAAAACTGGAGAAACTAGTAATTTAAAAACAAAGCAGACTTCAAAACAAGGAAAATATCAGGGGTTAAAAAGGGACAGACATTTTTCCAATGAAGACATA
>NC_048232.1:88786562-88801646 GCF_002007445.2 Ailuropoda melanoleuca | reverse complement strand
GATTAACATGCATGCATCTAACCACAAAACTTCAAAACATGTGAAGCAAAACTGGTAGATACTGACACAAGAAACAGACAAATAGTTGGAGATGTCAACACCCCTCTGTCAAGGAATGGACAGATCCAGCAGGCAGACGATCGGCAAGGATAGGGCTGAACTGAACAGCTCTGTCAATCAAGTGGAGCTTACCGACATTTATGGAATAGGTCATCTGACAACAACACAATACACATTCTGCTCAGTCTCACAGGAAGCATTCACCAAGACAGAGCCCATGCTGGGCCCTGAAACACACCTTCAGAAGTTTAAAAGAGTGAAATCATATAAAATATGCTCACAGGCCATCATGGAATCAAATGAGAAGCCAGTAACAGAAAGATCGCTGAAAAACAATCTCAAAATATTTGGAGATTAAATAACTTTTACATAACACCTGGGTCATCGTCTTCATAGAAGACGTCTCAAGAGAAATTTTAAAATATTTTAAACTAAATGAAAATAACAACTTACCAAAGTGTGTGGGATATGATGAAAGCAGTGCTTAGAAGGGAATTCATGGCATTGAATGCACGTATTAAAAAAGAAGAAAAATCTAGAATCAATAAGTTTCCACCTAAAGAACCTAACGAATAAAGAGCCATATAAACATAAGGAAGGAAAAGAAAGGAAATAATAACATTTGGAGCAGATATCGATGACACTGGAAATAGGAAATCAATAGAAAAAGCCAATGAAATCAAAAGCCGCTTCTTTGAAAAGATCATTAAAACTAATAAAATGTTAATCAGGCTACCAAAGTGAAAAAGAGAAGACACAGCTTACTAATATCAGGAATGAAAGAGGAGTTATCACTCCTGATTCTATGGACCTAATAGGATAGTAAAGTAATATTATGTCCACAGATTTGATAACACAGATGAAATGAACCAATTCTTTGAAAGAAAACAACAACCAAAACTCACACAAGGGAAAACATACAATCTGAATCTAAATCTATTAATTACGTTGAACCAATAATTTAAAACGTTCCCAAAAGAAAGCACCAGGCCCACATGGTTTCACTGGTGAATTCTACCAAACATATTACCAAGAAGTAATACCATTCCTCTCCAACTTCTTCCAGGAAACAGAAGCATAAGGACAATTTCCTACATCATTCTATGAGGCTTCCATTGCATTAATGCTAAAACCAGATAAAGGCATCACGAGAAAGGAAAACTATAGACCAATATTCATCATGAATAAAGATGCAAAAGTCCTCAGCAAAATATTAGTAAACTGAATCCAACAATGTGTACAAAGAAATATATGCCTCCATCCCATAGGACTCTTTCCAGATATATATTCAATTAATGCACACCATCACATCAACAGGTTAAAGTGGGGGCGCCTGCGTGGCACAGCGGTTAAGCATCTGCCTTCGGCTCAGGGCGTGATCCCAGCGTTATGGGATTGAGCCCCACATCAGGCTCTTCTGCTAGGAGCCTGCTTCTTCCTCTCCCACTCCCCCTGCTTGTGTTCCCTCTCTCGCTGGCTGTCTCTATCTCTGTCGAATAAATAAATAAAATCTTTTAAAAAAATAAAAATTAAATTAAAAAAAAACAGGTTAAAGAAGAAAGATCACATGGTCATACCGTAGATACAGAAAATGCTTTTGGCAAAATTCAAGATATCATTGATGATGACAAAACCTCTCAACAGACTAAGAATAGAAGGGAATTTTCTCAACTCGATAAAAAACATCTACAAAAAACTTACATCTGCTATCATACTTAATGTTGAAAAACTAGATGCTCCCCCCAAGACCAGTAACTAGACAAGAATGTTCCTTCTTAGCACTTTACTAACGTTGTACAAAGTACCAGCTAACGCAATAAGACAAGAAAGAAACCAATCTGAGGCCACATACTACATAATTCCGATTATAGAATGTTCTCTAAAAGTGAAAACTATATAGACAGTTTTAAAAAAATCAGTGGTTGCCAAGAGTTGGGAATAGGGGAAGCACGGAGGATTTTTAGTGCAGGGGGAGTAGTCCGTATGAGTCCGTAACAGCAGATACGTGACATTATACATTGGTCAAAACTCATGGAATGTACAATATAGAGCGAGCCTTTGGGCAAAGCATGGACTTGAGTTACAATACAGTATTGATAATGGTTCACCNGCTAACGCAATAAGACAAGAAAGAAACCAATCTGAGGCCACATACTACATAATTCCGATTATAGAATGTTCTGTAAAAGTGAAAACTATATAGACAGTTTAANAAATCTTTTAAAAAAATAAAAATTAAATTTAAAAAAAAACAGGTTAAAGAAGAAAGATCACATGGTCATACCGTAGATACAGAAAATGCTTTTGGCAAAATTCAAGATATCATTGATGATGACAAAACCTCTCAACAGACTAAGAATAGAAGGGAATTTTCTCAACTCGATAAAAAACATCTACAAAAAACTTACATCTGCTATCATACTTAATGTTGAAAAACTAGATGCTCCCCCCAAGACCAGTAACTAGACAAGAATGTTCCTTCTTAGCACTTTACTAACGTTGTACAAAGTACCAGCTAACGCAATAAGACAAGAAAGAAACCAATCTGAGGCCACATACTACATAATTCCGATTATAGAATGTTCTCTAAAAGTGAAAACTATATAGACAGTTTTAAAAAAATCAGTGGTTGCCAAGAGTTGGGAATAGGGGAAGCACGGAGGATTTTTAGTGCAGGGGGAGTAGTCCGTATGAGTCCGTAACAGCAGATACGTGACATTATACATTGGTCAAAACTCATGGAATGTACAATATAGAGCGAGCCTTTGGGCAAAGCATGGACTTGAGTTACAATACAGTATTGATAATGGTTCACCCATTGTGATATCACCCCAACGCAAGATAGTAAAAACAGGCAAAATGGAGGAGAGGTATATAGCAACTCTCCATACTATCTGCTCGTCTTTCCTGGAAGGTGAAAACTGTTCTAAAAATAAAGGCTGGTAATTTTTTTTAAAAAGAAGAATATGCAAGACGCACAAGACAATGCAGTTAACTTGGGGACCGTACTGTGCTCACGCAAGGGAAGGGTTGACATCAAGATGGTGTCATTTCTACTTTTATCGCAATTCCAATCAAACCTCAACGGCGTGCTTTGTAGAACCTGAGAATCTCACCCTAGAATTCATCTGGACAAGCAAAGCCTCAGGACTTGCTAAGAAAATACAGAAGCACAAAGCAGGGGAACGGGGTGTATCCCACCAACGCGCAGAGCTGTTAAAGGGGGCAGATGTCAGCACAGGGACAGAAAAACGAAGCTGTGAAACAGGACCCACAGAAACAGACCCACGTACCAGTGGAAAGCTGATTTTAACAGAGTGACATTAAAATCAGTAGGCAGGGGCCCCTCTCCTACCCACATACCTGGGAACAAGGAAAGAGCTGAGTCCTCCCCAGGGACGAGTGCCCAGCTCCAAAGTTCAGTCTCTAAGTCCAGAGTGAGAGGACCTGTCCTGAATGCCCCTGCTTCTAGCCAGAGACTCTGAAAACCTCCAGAGGAAGGCAGCAAGACCCTAGGCTTAAACCTACTGCTACCATTTTCCATATACAGCAGTCAACACCCGTCCAGTCAATACCAGCCAAGCACACAGCAAGGCAAAGCACGAATCGGTTGGGCACAAATGAATTATTCTGTGAATGTCGCGGGAATGAGTGTTCATGTACAGAAAATAAAATTTGAACCCGGATGGGGTCCTGCACGGTATGAGGTTGGAGGCTTGGCTAAAATATTTTGCAGCAGTAATCAGCTGTTTTTTTAAGTTCAAATTCCATCTTCTCAGCCAATCCAGCTGGAAGTACAGCAGGAATGTGTGTGCTGAGCGTGACTCTCAGGAACGCCTGCTTACACACTGGGGACTCACGGGGACCAGCGGGGGTGGTGGCAGATTGCATCGCCGTATTCCAAGCTAAGAGCCACCATGGGGTCAATGTCCTTGTAAAGGCCCCTAAGATCCCCAATCGTGTTACACTGAAAAATCCAGCATACGTACTTTATGGGGTTGAAGAAAATCTCCTTTTAAGAAGCCACATTCCAGAATCTCGTCTCCTCCTCCGGGTCGTGTTTTCTTATATCAGCAACGCCCCAGGCTGCATTGTGCATAGACTGTGGGATACTGACCAGAAATCCAAGGCCTGCTGTCTCCACTCCACGAGGCTCTGACACGTGCAGTGAGTGGTCGATAACACTAACGAGGGGACGTGCCCAGCACAGCCCCCATCTCACCCAACACACATAAACCCACTTCTATCAGATAAAAGACTTCTGCGGTAGAAAGAAAACTCCAAAGCTTATTTTAAAAGAAAATATGGGAGCATATGAGATTTCTTAGTACTCACACACATGTGTGTGAAACTAACCCACAAGCTAGAAAGGAAGAGAATTTTGTTCATCAGAAAGACAGCATAAAGGTAAGTCACGGCCCAGATGGGAGGCAATTCCAGCTAACATGACTAAGCAGATACCAGTCCTTGGAATATGTAAAGATATGCACAGGCATGCCACAGAAAGAGAAAACATGAGTTCGAGTTCTCCGGGGAAACAGAACCAAGAGGAGATAGAAATAGCATTTGTTGTAAGGAGTGAGCTCACACAGTTGCAGGGACTGGGGTCTGAAGTCCACGGGGCACACCAGCGGGCTGGAAACCGAGGCAGGAGTTGATGTTGCAATCTTACGACAGACTTCCTTCTTTTTTGGGAAACCTCCGTGTCGCTGACAAGTCCTTCAACTGATTGGGTGTGGCCCACCCACACTACACAGCCTTTACTTCAAGTCTACTGATTGTAGGTGTCAACCACGTGTACAGAATACCATCGCAGCAACACCCAGGCTGGGGTTGGATTAAGGACTTGGTTACTGTAGCCTAACCAGTCAACAGATGAAAACTAGGCATCACAGCCCTCAAACGTGACGGATGCCGACAGCAGCTAACTAACAGGGAAGGGCACGTTACAGCCGGCACGACATCCCATCGCCCGTCTGACCACACCACGTGTTGCTGCGTTCACGACGGCAGCACAGAGAAGGGGTCAAGTCCTGGGACAGCTCCTGAGTGACCAGATGCTGTGTTTCTCTTCGGCCCTCCAGCAGGACGGCCAGGGTTTGCATCTTGCCCCTGGTACCTCTGGGCCATGTGACCTCGGGGGAGACATGCAACCTCCGTGGGCCTCGACTGCCCCACCTGTACCGCGGGGATAATACAGCCTGGGCACGGTAGGCTGCTGTGGAGACTGACAAGCTGACGCGTGGGGTCTGTGTCAGGGGGCCCTGGGACCTGGGAGCGGGGGCCGCTGCGCAGGGCCCAGCAGACAGGCACACACCTTACGATGCAGCCATTCCATTGTCTGATGCTCCCACCACTGAACTTCCCGGCACAGAGGCTGGCGCTGCCCAGGGCAGCTGTGTCGGCAACAGCCGAAAACCCACCAGAGCAGGAATGGAGGAATAAGGCCCAGTCAGTGCTGCGTTCTGATAAAACTCTATTTACAAAATCACCAGCTGGCCAGATTTGCCGACCCCTAGTCCAGATGATTCAAATTTTTCCATTTTTTTTCACTCCCTTCAGCCTGTTCTTTGCTCTGAGGCAAACTGCAGTGACAAAGGGACTTAGGTGAAAGAGGCCACCACCCAGCTCTGGACACCATGCAGAGTGGACACACAACAGGGAACAGAGCCAGTGACGTACCTGCTGGCCCACCCGAGCTGTTCTCCTCACCAGTGGCCGCACCTGCTCCCTCCAGGACTCCCCGCTTGCCCTCGGGCGTTCTCTGCCCTGATGTGCTTGGCTCAGACCCGCAGAGTTTTCCAAGCTCTTCACTTTGAGTGTGATAGAGCTTTCCTTTTTCCTCCTGCAAAGTCCTCAAAGCAGAAGCTGCAAAGGGAGCTCCCAATCTTGGAAACAGAACACCCGTTTCTGGGCAATCCAGGGGCCACTGTCTCATCCCCAGCCCATAGACCCAGCGCCCTCCCGGCTCCTCACCAGCGGGACTGCCCCTGGTGTCCACTTGCCTCCAGACCCCACTCACCCAGCATTCAGAGGGCCCCCAACAGCCCCCAAGATCCCCCCCCAGCAAAGCGTCGGCTCCAGGAGAGCAGAAGCGGGGCCTGGCAGCAGGACGCACCCCTGCCTCTCACGCGGTAGGGACGCAGCGAACATTGGCTGCACCGATGGGTGAGCTGTGCACACCGAGGCTTCCGTGTCACAGGCCTGGAATCCTGTAAGTTCCTAGGAAACTCTTCCAGAGCAAATGCAAGCCCGCCGCAGGAGAACGAGAGACCCAGGGAAGGAAGAAGGTGCTGAGAGTTACGGGCAACCACTGTGTCCTGAATCCCAGCCCACGACCTGCAGCCCCGGTGACGTTTTCCCTCCGGGTGAACCCCAGGTCTGCTGGCTGCCGAGGGGCTGGGAACCCCGGGAGATGGGAAGGCAGGGGGCACAGCCTTTCGCAGAGCGCAGGGGAAGCAGCCTTGGGTTTGGCTCCAGGTCGGGCAGGGAGGAGGCTCAGAAAACACCCACACTGATGTCGTCTTATTCAAAGCAGCCTCCCTGCTGTTCTGGAAGGGGATGGTGGGACGGGGTCCTTGCCGAGGCAGGAGTGGACAGGACTGGGGGGCGCGGCAGCTCCCAGGCCTAAGGATTCCTGTTGGGGTTGGAGCTGCGACGGGGAAGGAGTCACTGTGCCGATGACAGAGCCACACGAACGCAGAATAACAAGCAGTCAAGGGTGAGGGCTCGGAGCACGGAGAATCTTAACACGGGCAAGATTTATCAGCCTGTCACTCACCAAGTGTACTTACAATAAAACTTGACATCACGAGTTTCTAGAACAAATATTTACTTGTTTTAGGCTCTGGCTTTGCATCCAGTCTATCTCGGAGTGGCATCATGTGCATGGGCCAAGAGCAACCCAGAGGCTGGTATGTGGGGAGCAGGGGGAGGCGGTCCCCTCGGGTCCAGGGCCTTGAGCACATCTGACCCAACCCTGGCTCACAGGGCCACCACATCTCCAATGTGCTGGTTAAAACAGGAGCCCAGGAAGGACATGGACAGGTAACAAACTTCCCCGAGCCTTGGGGCTCTCTGTGAACCGGCAGGAGACCCTCCCTGTGTGCCTGGAGGGGTATTGGGTGGTCTCTATGAGAAAGTGAGCGAGTGCTAGGAGGGCTCCGACCGAGACAGGGACATGGTGGACGGTGCAGGAAGCCCCGGGCCAACCCGTGGTCACGTCTGCCCTGAGGACTGGCTGGACCCCGGGAAGAGTGTCACCCTCACTGTTCACGGGAAGGAGATGACGAGGAGGAGGGAGGAAGTGCCTTTCTGGGCACGTGCAGTGTCTGAGGAACCCAGAAGCTCGGGGCTTCAACACATCACTCCTTTTAATCCTGGCCACAGCTCTCAAGGCCGTCAACACCGCTCCCTAGACGACAGGATCACAACGAACCGGATGCCACTGGCCCGTCAGGAGCACAGCCTACTTATTTCCAGTAGGATATTGTCCCAGGTCAAATATAACCAGATATTTTGGGTTTTCAAAGAAAAACAAACAGAAATACCGAGTTTGGAGAATCTTCTTGGGGTTTAGAAATCGGTTTGCGATTCTGTTAAAACGCTTAGCAAGGCCTGTTTGCAGGTGGAGAGCAGCGCCCGTGGCCTCCGCTGGGAGCAAGGCAGGCGGCTGACGGTGTGAAGAACAAAGCTTAGAACGGAGTGGCGGCCGTTCCCGAGCAAGCTGTACCTGCTGGCGCATTGCTCTCCCGGATGCTTCATGAGGAAAGGCACTCCGGAGAGGCAGGCAGTGTCCAGGCAGGCCTGGGTGCAGGGTGCACCCCGATGAGGGCTCCCAAGTGTAGGGATGCCTTTGGGTCCACTGGCGTCTCCACTGTGAGCGCGTGAACCTCACGGGACAGGGGCTCAAGGAATGTCGGCCAACAGGTGAACTCGCACACCTGCCCTCTTCTCCCCCTGGATATTTTCTAACAAATCTTCTCCCAGGCCTCCAACCTCTTCTCCGGCATCACATGCAACGTGAAGTGCAAAGCTCTTGTCTGGAGAAGCCCACATGAGCTCTCCTCCCGGCGTGGACAGGGACAGAATGGCTCTTTGAGATAAAGCTGTTAATTACCGCAGTGCTTCTGGGCGTCAGCCGGGCTGGCCGTGAGCTGGGGGAGGCGCTCAGCTCGGCGGGCTTGGCGGGAGGCCCTGGGACACCAGCAGAGACGGCAGCTGTGAGTTCTCCAGCTGAAGCACACACCGGCATCAGCCGGACGGCTGGGAACAGATCCCAGGCCCATCCCCGGAGCTTCAGGTTCAGCAGGCTGGGGGGGCCCGAGAGTCTGCGTTTCTAGCAAGTTTCTGGGTGCTGTGCTGCTGGTGGGTGGGGCTGCCCCTTGGAAGCGTGGTCTAGAGAAGGGGAAGATGCCTGCCCAGTGGAGCCCCTGGTCACCGTGGCCCCTACAGGCAGGGGCGGGCAGGTCCCCGTGTGATGGCAGACAGCCCATGCCCCTGGGTGGGCTGCCCCCCCAAGCTCCTTCCCCTCAACAGCACAAAGATCACATCCCGGCCTACCCTGCAAAACTGGGAGGATGGAATCAGGAAAACAGTCGCGCAGGGTTTCTGGGTTCAGTTCCGTGTGGATCAGGGGTCACCTGATGCCCCAATCCCACACGCCACCCCACAGTCCCCGGCGACCCTCCCAGAGTCCTCCTGGAAGCCTCTCTCCAGACTCCCTGTCTCCCAGGAGCCGAGACACCTCACCTGCACTCATGTTCCCCGATGACAGGCTCCCCGCGTGGCTCAGCTGTGAGTTCCCTGGCCGCCATGCCTGCGCACAGCAACCCCACCCGTACCCCTTTACTCAGCGCTGTCCAGCCCCCAGTGCCCTGTCCTTGCTGCCCAGCAGCTGGAGGCCACCGGTGATTCGGAAACCAGCAAAGCTGAGGGGCCCTCCCGCCTGCCAGAGGCGACTCAGTGGCAGCTGAGAGAAACCTGCCCTAACTCACCTGTGAGCAGGCAGTGGGGACCTGATGGAGGGGAAGGCAGTGCACACATGTGCGCCCCACACGTGTCGTGTGCACCCGCTGTGCATCTGTGTCTGTGTGAACCTACTGTGTATCCGTGTGTACCTGCTGTGTGCCTGTGTGCACCTGCTGTGCATCTGTGTCTGTGTGTGCCCCTACTGTGTGTCTGTGTGCACCTGCTGTGTGTCTGTGTGCACCTGCTGTGTGTCTGTGTGTACCTGCTGTGTGTCTGTGTGCACCTGCTTGCATCTGTGTGTCTGTATACCTGTTGTGTGTCTGTGTGCACCTGCTGTATATCTGTGTGCACCTGCTTGCATCTGTGTGTCTGTGTGCACCTGCTGTGTGTCTGTGTGCACCTGCTTGCATCTGTGTGTCTGTGTGTACCTGCTGTGCATCTGCGTGCCTGTGTGCACCTACTGTGTGTCCGTGTGCACTTGCTGTGTGTCTGTGTGCACCTGCTGCATGTGTGTGCACCTGCTGTGCACCTGCGTGTCTGTGCGCACCTACTGTGTGTCCGTGCGCACCTGCTGTGTGCCTGTGTGCACCTGCTGTGCACCTGTGTGTCCGTGTGCACTTGCTGTGTTTTCCGTGTGCACCTGCTGTGCATCTGTGTGTCTGTGTGTACCTACTGTGTGTCTGTGTGCACCTGCTGTGCACCTGTGTGTCTGTGTGCACCTACTGTGTGTCTGTGTGCACCTACTGTGTGTCCGTGTGCACCTACTGTGTGCCTGTGTGCACCTGTTGTGTCTGTGTGACTGTGTGCACCTACACTGTCAGTGTAGGCATCTACAAAACCAATGTGTGTGCACCTGCTGTGTGTCTGTGTGCACCTACTGTGTGTCCATGTGCACCTACTCTGTGCACCTGCTGTGTGTCTGTGTGCACCTACTGTGTGCCTGTGTGCACCTGTTGTGTGTCTGTGTGACTGTGTGCACCTACATTGTCAGTGTAGGCATCTACAAAACCAATGTGTGTGTACCTACTGTGTATCTCTGTGTGCATCTGCTACTGTCTATCCATGCATCAGTGTGCACCTACTGTGTGTGTACACCTGCTGCACATTGGTGGCTGGCCACTTTGGAGCTTGGGTCTCATCAAATCCTCACAAGCAGCGGGCTGTAGGCAATATTGCTACCCCAGTTTGTAGATAAGTAGGTCGAGGCTCCGGAGACGAAATGGGCTACAGAGTGTGCACAGAGGAGATGGGGCAAGACCACAAGGCCAGGGCCATGTGTGACCCAAGCCCTGTCCTCCTCCTTTGCCCTGTCCTGCGGACGTGGTTCTCTGAAATACTCAGTCCACATCCCCACCCTTGCTCCCGGACAAAGCCTCTACCCAGAATCCTGACTCCCCGCTCCTAGGTCTGAGGACTCGGGTCCAACAGACTCAGAGGGGACCTGGCCCCGCCTCAAGTGCCATGAGCCTCTGTGTCCAGAGCCCTAAGAGGACTCCCAGCCTCACCAAGCACCTTCTTTCCTGAACACCCCACCTGGAATGGATTGAATGGTGGCCCCTAAAGATATGTCCACATCCTAATTCCCGGAACTTGCGAATGTGACCTTATTTGGGAAACAGGAGTTTACAAATGGAATTAAGTCCTAGACCATCCAGGTGGGGCCCTGAATCCAACTGTAAGCATTCTCATAAGAAAAAGAAGAGAAGACAGACTCGGGGAGAGGCATGTGACAACACAGGCAGAGGCTAGGGCCACCGGCAGCTGGCAGACGCAGAAGGGTTCCCCAGAACCTCAGAGGGAGCACGGCCTTGCCAACACCATGACCTCTGACTTCTGGCCCCCAGAACTGGGAGAGAATCAAAGTCTGTCATTTTACACCCCCCAGTCTGTGGCAGCCACGGGACATGAATACACCTTCCTGCCGTGACCTGTATGCACCCTCCCGACCCACAGTCAGCATGGGCGTCCCTGGAGAGGTGGCTTCTCAGCCTGGTTCTCCCGCCAGCTCTGGGAGGAGCTGTGCCACACCGTCCCTCCAGTTCTGCTGCGTCAGACAGACGCCTGGGAAGCTCCACGCACTCCCGCCTCCACGCCAGGGCCCACGGTCGGCTCATGATCGGTGCAGGGAGAGGTGAGCCAGCAGCAGCCCCAGGGCCCAGACAGCTCAGCAAGGGGCCCCCGCATTGGGAAGGACGCTGGCTCCAGGCCTGGGTGCACAGCCTGGCTGCGTCACCAGCTTCTGTGGTCTCTCAGGGAGCCTCTTGACCTGCTCATGTCCTACTGAAGCAGGACAGTGCTCGACGGCTCCGGAGGCCCCTGGAGGGTCTCACGTTGCTGTTGTGCCAACTCAGCTCGGCCTCTGTGGAAATCCTGACCCTCACAGACTCGTCACATTCCACCCCACGGGTGACAAAAGTGCAACGGTGCCTCCGTGTTACAATGCCAGGTTAGCGCCTGGCGACAGGTGCCTCCTCCCGTCCAAATACGCTGCTGACCCACCTCGTGCACACCTCCCTCCTGCCACCTGCCCCAGGCCGGGTCCCCTCCCCCCCCACGGGGCCCCCATCCACACACCAGCCCTGCTGAGTCAGCAAGGGCTTCGGAGGACATACTTAAATAAAACAGATCCTTCTATTGGAAGTAAAGCCTCAAAAACATTTTTAATAAATGGGCATTAACGTCTCTCCTGGCAATGGAAACCGTGAATCTCTTAGCAAAGTTTCAGCAATAATTCAGGCACATTTTCCTACCTCGTGTGGCAACGATACTCGGCGGATTCCCCTGGAATAATCGGCCCATTTCAGTTGTTAGGACGTGGTCTTTAAAACTGAGTTATTCCCGAACATCTTGGAAAATAGGCGCTCTTCATCTCACCAATTATGAAATACTGCAGACATTGTTTGCTATCAGAAAGAAAGATTTATCGTCAAAGATAATGGCAAGACTGCGGCCCATGCTCCCCGAGACCCTTCTCTCGAGTTTTTCATCATTTTGCAAGTAACATTTGGGGAGGATTTCACCACTCTGCGGTGGAGGAGAGGACGCCGCCCGGGCGCCCCTGTCAGGGAAGGGAGTGATTGAAGGGGGCACGGCCGGACTCCACGGGAGGAGAGCGCCCGGGATTTACAGACAGAGCCTGGCCAAGGCCCTGCTGGGTCACTCACTCATTCCCCCCTGTGCCAGGCTCTGCTACAGGGGCTGCAGACCAGAGACAGGAAGACCTCTCCCTGGGCGTTCGGCGAAGAGACATCCCCCCCCAAACAGGTAACTCCCACTTGCCCGGTGGACACAGTGCTCGGTGGGCACCCAGAGGCCCTGCCTGGACCCCCTGTTTGGAGGGAGGGCGGGCGAGGCTGGTGCCGGGAAGCAGTCCTGGCAGAGCTGAGCCGAGCTGAGGCTGCAGGATGTGTGGGAACCATGCTAACCCACCAAGGAGCAGCATTCCAGATGGAAAAGAGACTTTTACGAAGAGTGAGGCCCAAGGAAGGAAGGGCATCTTCCAAGCAGCTTGCACTCCTGGCCCAGGTAGGGACATGGGGTTGGGGAGGCATTGTGGGGCCATCGACAGGGCCAAGCACAGAGGGGCAGGTCCACCACTGTGGGGAGCACAGGTGCTGGTCCCACCTGTCCAGACAGTGGGGTCCCCCAGTGATTTCACCCTGGAGGCAGCCCCCCCAGGTTTTCCATGGCCACTGTGAACACCCTGGCTGGAGGGCACAAGGCTGGAGGCCAGGAGATCAGTGAGCAGGCTATGGTCGTGCCAAGGGGGTGACAGGCCCTAGGCATGGACAGACCAGGGGCAGCGGGAATGTTCCCATTGTTCACATCAGGGGACTCATGACTGCAGAGCTCTGAGGCAGGAGGGTCCCAGGGTGGGTTGAATATTGCGCCCAAAATTCATGTCTACCCAGAAGCTCAGAATGTGATTTTATTTGGGAATAGGGTTTTTCAGATGTAATTAAGGTAAGGATCTCGGGATGAGATCGTCCTGAATCAAGGTGTGTCCAAATTCCGGTGACTGGTATCCTCATGTAAGTCAGAGGGGGGCACACCCAGGGAGAAGCCAGGTGAAGACGGAGGCAGAAAGGGGAGGGATGTGGCCACAAGCCCGGGAGCCACCAGGAGCTGGAAGAGGCAGGACAAAAGCCTCAGATGAGTATGGCCCTGCCCGCACCTTGACTTCAGACTTCTGGCTCCAGACGGGGAGAGAGTAAATTCTGCTATTTTAAGCCATCTGGTTTGTGGTGTCTTGTTAGGGCCAAGACAGAAAACCAACACTCCCACCCACCCAGGAGGCAGCCCTCGCGGGGAGGGTCTCGTGGCTGTTTAGAGGTCTGGCTATCACGCAGATGCCCGAGGCAAAAGAAAGCTACCTCTAGGCCTCTCCCCATGGCCCTGGCTCAGCCCCCACGGCCACCCGCTCCAGGTCCCCATCGCTGCCCTGCAGCCCCTGACGTGACCAGCCGACCCTGGGATGCCCCATCAGCTCTGAGCACCCCAAGCCCCCACTGGCACTGGTGGCAGAGGTCCTGACGTCCCTCATTCACTCGGGGCTCAGTACCCAGTAGGAACACTTCTGGGAAGATTTGGTGATTGGTCGAGGGCCTGGTGAGCATCTCCTCTTTCCTCCAGCGAAGCCCCTCTGAGTCTCCACGTGGGCCCCATAGGACAGGGGACACCACTGGCCCCGTGCCACATGAGCGCACACCTGGCAAGCTGGGATGGTGTGAACGGCAGGGAACCGGGTGCTGGGAATGGCTGTTCACACCTGCTCTGCCACATCTCATGGGGTGGGTCTGGACATGCCCTTTGCCTCCTTGTTCCTCAGTTTCCCCAGTGAGCTGGTGATCACAGAGTGATAGTTTGGCCTCCTGTGAGGCCAAACTAAGTGAAAAATGAGTCTCTAGATACCCATCGATTTCATGAATTGAGCACTTAGGTTCTGAGGGCAGATGGTGGTCTGTGGGTCTTCACGTGCACGACATCGCTGTGCTCTGCTCGTACGCGCCACTGTCGGGCACGCCGTCATATGACACGCGCCCCTGGAGGCCAGTCCTGCCCCAGCAGGGGCCACTGAGGCCTGACCTGCCTCCCCTCCTCCTCTCCTGACACAGCCCCGAGTGGGACCTTCATGGACGCCCTCCATGCAAATCCCATAGTAAGACTGTCCTCCTAGACCCATCCGAAGCCTGCTGGGGCTCCTGGGGTAAACTTGCACCTGGCAGCCAGCCCCACATGGTCAAGCCCCTCCAGCCTTACCTGCCCCACGCTCCCCCTTTCTGTTTCCAATGGGCCCTTCTGACCACCATTCAGCGCCCAATCCCAGCCCACTTGTCCAGCATCAGTGCCTTTGCTCTCACCATCCCCTTGGTCTGGAATACTCTTCTGCTCGAAGGCAGAATTTCACATTCCTAAGTCTGGTGTTCCTCCCTCTGTGATGGAGGCCGCCATGTGGTTTCCTGAGCCTTGAAAGTTCTACTCCCGCATCCAGCAAGTGACGCCGGGGGTGGGGGGCTGCAGTCCCCGCCTCCCCCTGTGGCGAAACCCAAGGATAAATTATTTGGCACTCAAGGAATGGACGTGAAAAGGAGCTTACAGCAGGACTCCGAGCACAGGGCTATAACAGGAAGGACGCCCAACCTTGGTCGTAATCACGTCATGGCTCCTGTTCCCTAGGGAGGTGCCCACTCATGGCCACACCAGGGACCAGGCCACAGGGAGGGTCTTTTTCCCGACTTTTCTCTAGCACAGACATCTGGGGGGAACACAAGGGGAGCGTCTGGTCCAGGCGAAGTGTCGTACTGACGAGGACACCCAGGCCTGGAGGATGCATGAACTGGGCACAACCACAGGGGTCAGCCAGAGCACCGGAACCAGAATCCAGCTGTCCAATCCCGGCCTGCCGGCCTGCCTGCCTGCCTGCGTGATGGGGGCCCGGCTGGAGGATGGAGGGAGGAGGCCTCCACAGGTGTGGCTACTGGCAGGGATGAGAATGAGCAGGGCGGGAGGAGGGGGCTCTGGGGAGGAGGTGGGGAGCAGTGAGGGGAGGAGGGG